>NW_007226855.1:0-990 GCF_000164805.1 Carlito syrichta
TTCGAGACCCGCCTGGGCAGCAAGACTCATCTCTACAATAAATCAAAAAATCAGCCGGGCGTGGTAGTGCATGCCTGTTATTCCGGCTACTCGGAAGGCTGAGGTGGAAGGATCGCTGGAGCCCAGCAGGTCGAGGCTGCGGTGACCGGAAGTGGCCACTGCACTCCAGTCTGGGTGACAGAGTGAGACTCCTACTCAAAAAACAAAACAAAACAACAAAAAAAACACAACTATTTTCAATAGTACTAAGACAGTATTTGCCCCTTTCATTGCAGATGTTTACACTGATGGTACAAAAGTAATAGCAAATAAAACTGTGGAGGATTAGCATGAATCAAGGCAGTGTCACTAAACTTTGATCATTGTATTCTCCCCTGCCACACACTCACTGTAAAACATCACTAGTTTCACTTAGCAACACCCTTGATAAAGCAGTAAAAATTGTTGATTTTATTAAATCTGGTTAAGCACACATCTTTTAAACATTGAAATTGGAGGTACACATAAAACGCTTTTGTTGCAAATCTAGTTACAATGAATGTCTTCCAGAAAGCAGTTGAACAATCAGTCGTTTGAGTTGCAAGCTGAACTAGCCACATTTTTTTTTCATGGAACACCATCTATACTAGAAAGAATAACTGACAGACTATGGTTATTTAGACTTAGATATTTGATGTCTGTCAAATTTCATGAAAATAAATAAGATGTGCCTGTCACTTCAAAGATAACAATATTACAAAAATTAATAAATGATGACAGTACTTGCCAGTAATAATATTGCTTAATTTGAGCTTTCAAGTAAAAATTAGAATTTTAGGAAATTGTATCTGCCATTGTGAGCTTGACAGCTTTCCAGTACTTAAAGATTTTACTGATCAGATTGGGAGTGATATTAACAAATGTGACTTTTTGATGTCTTGTAATGAAATATGTCAATATTTAGAAGATTTGCATAACCCAGTTAGTCAACATTTTAAAAATTATCAATAT
>NW_007226856.1:0-780 GCF_000164805.1 Carlito syrichta
AAAAACAAAACAAAACAACAAAAAAAACACAACTATTTTCAATAGTACTAAGACAGTATTTGCCCCTTTCATTGCAGATGTTTACACTGATGGTACAAAAGTAATAGCAAATAAAACTGTGGAGGATTAGCATGAATCAAGGCAGTGTCACTAAACTTTGATCATTGTATTCTCCCCCTGCCACACACTCACTGTAAAACATCACTAGTTTCACTTAGCAACACCCTTGATAAAGCAGTAAAAATTGTTGATTTTATTAAATCTGGTTAAGCACACATCTTTTAAACATTGAAATTGGAGGTACACATAAAACGCTTTTGTTGCAAATCTAGTTACAATGAATGTCTTCCAGAAAGCAGTTGAACAATCAGTCGTTTGAGTTGCAAGCTGAACTAGCCACATTTTTTTTTCATGGAACACCATCTATACTAGAAAGAATAACTGACAGACTATGGTTATTTAGACTTAGATATTTGATGTCTGTCAAATTTCATGAAAATAAATAAGATGTGCCTGTCACTTCAAAGATAACAATATTACAAAAATTAATAAATGATGACAGTACTTGCCAGTAATAATATTGCTTAATTTGAGCTTTCAAGTAAAAATTAGAATTTTAGGAAATTGTATCTGCCATTGTGAGCTTGACAGCTTTCCAGTACTTAAAGATTTTACTGATCAGATTGGGAGTGATATTAACAAATGTGACTTTTTGATGTCTTGTAATGAAATCTGTCAATATTTAGAAGATTTGCATAACCCAGTTAGTCAACATTTTAA
>NW_007226857.1:0-2033 GCF_000164805.1 Carlito syrichta
GATTTGTGCCATGGGGGTAGAATTGAAGTGGTAAGAAATAACTAGGTTCTGGATATATTTGGGAAGTGAAGCAGATGAGATCTTCTGTTGGATTACATATGGATCATGAGAGAAAGGAAGACATCAAGGATAATTCTGGGGCTTTTGCTTATTTGTTTTTAGCTTGAGGAACTGCAAAGAGAAGATATTTCTTGAGATAATAGACTGTAGTGGTGGATATTCAAAGGTCAAGATCAGAAATTTGATTTGAATGTGTGGAGATATGGAGTAGACACAAAGCTGAGTCTGTAGTTTAGAGGTGAATCTGGTAGTATGAATTTGGGAGCCATCTAAAGATAGTGGATACTTAACATCATGTGACTGGATGAAATCACAGGGTCGGGGGGGAGGGGAGGGCATTTCTAAAATTAAAAAGAAACCCAAACCCTGACTCTAGGGGGTGGGGAGCACACCAAGTCAGAGAGGAGAAACCTGCCATGGAGACTGAGAAGTTGCAGTCTGAGTTGGAGGAGGAGAACAAGTAGGGAGTGAGTCCAAGTGAAGAAACCATTTCAAAGGTGGGGAGGAGATCGCTGATGTCAGGTGCTACCAAGAGGTGTGTGACTTAGAGTGTAAATGCAGGGGGAGGTTGGAGGACTGAGTCCCCAGGAAACTTCAACCTTTATTATTCCATCCTTCAGATAGGGAAACAGAGGCTCAGTGAGATGGATTGACTTTTCAATGTCACATGGCAGTAAGTGGCAGAATCAGAATTTGAACTTAGATCTGAGCAATTCCAGATTTAAGAGCGATATACCCCTTCACATTGCACCTTCCTTACCTTTTCCACTGATGGTCAGCAACCTTTGAATTTTTAAAAAAATAATTTGGAAACGGTCAAAAGTAGTTCCTATTAAGTAAAATTTTACTATGAAACTTTTGTTATTTATTAAAGTAGTCCCCCCTTGCCTATGGCTTCACTTTTTGTGGTTTCAGTCCACAATAAACTGTGGTTCAAAAATATTAAATGGAAAATTCCAGAAATAAATAATTCATAGCTTCTAGATTGCACGTTGTTCTGAGTAGTGTGATGAAATCTCTCACTGTCCTGCTCCATCCCACCCAGGACGTGAATGATCCTTTTATCCAGTGTACCCACACTGTCTATACTCTCTGCCCATTAGTTGCTTAGTAGCCTTCTTAGTTACCAGACAGAAAATGCATAGTATGAGTATGTATAGGGATTGGTACTATCCACAGTTTCAGGCATCCACTGGGGGCCTTGGAATGTATCCCCTGTGAATAATAAAGGACTACAGTATTAGATTATTTCTCTTAATATTATTTTGCATATTAACACTTTATTGTTAAAATCTTTATGGGGAAAGTGAAAGAACCTTGTAAAAGTAGTTACAAACAAGCTAGAACATGTCACGTGAGAAATACCTGAAGGAAACAAACTATATTTACAGGAAAAGCACTTCCATTTCTTAATTAGAACAGATCTATTTTCCTTTCTCAGCCCTAAATGAACCTATGAGGTTGAACATTTATGGTTACAGATACATGAGAACATAGTCGTTCTATAATATCATGCTTTAGTTCTTTTTAAAACCCCATGGAGAGGGTGTTTGCAGCTGCCCTGATGGTGGATTTGGGGAGCAAGACTGAGAAAGAAGTGATGTGCCCTTTTGTTTTAGATCACAATCTTTGGGAATAAACTATGGACAAGATTCTGACTTCATTACTGACCACTTCTATGACTTTGGGCAAGGTGTTTCATTTCTTTGCTTGAGCCTTATTTTCCTCATCTGTTCAATAGGGTTCATAATAGCTACCTCCTAGGACAGTTGTGAAGATTACATGACTTAACACATTGGACATGGCCCTGCAGACAGCCAGCACTCTTAAAAGACAGCTCTTCCTAGTAACAAGTAACTAATGTCCTATAGGATATTTAGTCTTTGGGCATTAATCGAGAAAGCACACAGATTTATGAAATCCATTTCTTTTGGGTTTTTTTTTTATGAATCTGAATTACAGCATTTATAACT
>NW_007226858.1:0-985 GCF_000164805.1 Carlito syrichta
CTATCCACAGTTTCAGGCATCCACTGGGGGCCTTGGAATGTATCCCCTGTGAATAATAAAGGACTACAGTATTAGATTATTTCTCTTAATATTATTTTGCATATTAACACTTTATTGTTAAAATCTTTATGGGGAAAGTGAAAGAACCTTGTAAAAGTAGTTACAAACAAGCTAGAACATGTCACGTGAGAAATACCTGAAGGAAACAAACTATATTTACAGGAAAAGCACTTCCATTTCTTAATTAGAACAGATCTATTTTCCTTTCTCAGCCCTAAATGAACCTATGAGGTTGAACATTTATGGTTACAGATACATGAGAACATAGTCGTTCTATAATATCATGCTTTAGTTCTTTTTAAAACCCCATGGAGAGGGTGTTTGCAGCTGCCCTGATGGTGGATTTGGGGAGCAAGACTGAGAAAGAAGTGATGTGCCCTTTTGTTTTAGATCACAATCTTTGGGAATAAACTATGGACAAGATTCTGACTTCATTACTGACCACTTCTATGACTTTGGGCAAGGTGTTTCATTTCTTTGCTTGAGCCTTATTTTCCTCATCTGTTCAATAGGGTTCATAATAGCTACCTCCTAGGACAGTTGTGAAGATTACATGACTTAACACATTGGACATGGCCCTGCAGACAGCCAGCACTCTTAAAAGACAGCTCTTCCTAGTAACAAGTAACTAATGTCCTATAGGATATTTAGTCTTTGGGCATTAATCGAGAAAGCACACAGATTTATGAAATCCATTTCTTTTGGGTTTTTTTTTTATGAATCTGAATTACAGCATTTATAACTCTGTTCTGGGCTTGTGGGAACCCTAGTTCTCCCTGAATTCCTATATATCCTTTAAGATTCCACTCAAATTACTGCTCTTCCTCCACCCTTTTTGCAATACCTATTGATATCTTCCATGGCCTTTTCTTCTTTCTATACCCCAGATATCTAAGGTTGTGATTCTTCTTTTTCCTTCTTGTCC
>NW_007226859.1:0-4034 GCF_000164805.1 Carlito syrichta
GAATTTATATCTCCCCAGAGACAGTTGTTTGATTTTCCTAGGGCATTTGACTCACAGAGAAACTCTAGATGCAAGCCTCATGAAAGTCTGGAATGTTTTAGAAAAATATCAAAGCTTTATACTGAGGTTAACTAATGCCTAATAATTGGTAACAGAATAATATCTAATTTCTTAACTTTTATGGAAGTCACCAATGATTATTCATGCATTGAAAATATCTGGTGAATTGTACCCCACATCTTTAAAATAAAAAAAATTTTAATAAATAAAATATATTTTAAAAATTAAATATCTGGAAGAATAGACACCAAAACTATTAACAGTGACTCCTGGGGATTAGCACTTGAAGTAGAGGTGGAGAGCCGATGTTTAATTTTTTTACTTTACACATTTCTATTATTTGCTTGAATACATGTTTAAAGTGTGAAATGCTTATGTTATAAAAACTAAACCAAATAACTAAAATACATAAGCATACAAAACTTTCCAATATATGCAATTTAGAGCTCATAGAAATGGTAAATATCTCAAGTCACCTCAGACCACATAATTAGAACTCGGATTCTTGACAGTTTTTTTCCTCCTGTATTAATGGAGACTTGAGCTTAACTCCAGCCTATTTTCCAGATTCCCTTAGGAAGGTTTTCTTTAAAAAAGATGTCAATTTCAATAGGTTTGTAATGTGGCTTCAACAAATAACAGTGATCAACTGTAATTGTTTCACTAAATAGGAATTGTTTTATTTACTTAAGAAAAAGAACAGACATAGGCACACCAGGTTATTTCACATAATGAAAAGTCTAGGATTCTTTTAGCTCCCTTTTCTGTCTTCCTTAGTGAATATATTTCTTCTCCTGGGTCACAGGATGGCTTTTTACCTTTAAGCATAAACTCATACAAGAAGGAGGAAGAGCAGAAAGCAAAAGGCCTCAGTGGCTGACTTGACTGGCTCTCTCTTTTGAGCAGGAAAACAGTCACTTTCCCAAAAGCCCTACCCAGCAAACTTTCACTTACTTGTCATTGGCTTGTCTTGGCTCAAATTGTTTCCCACTGCTGCAAAAAAGTCTGAGGACTCCTGGATGCATTGCAACTCTGAGCAAAAGTGGAGTTCTCCTACTAAGGTCAAAGTGAAGGGTGGCTATAGACTAGGCAACCAGCAGGGTTCTACTACATTGACTCACCTAGTTACCTCTTCCACAAAATGAGTATGCCTAATTCCTCCCTGAAACTAGAGGGTTGGATTTTATGGAGAATTGAAAAAGGTGTCAGAGAAGCAGCTAGCCAGAGTTCAAAAATGAATACAATTCATTGCAGTATTGTTTGTACTTCAAAACATTGGAAATAACCAAAATGTCTGATACCTCAAACTAGAAAAATCTATCAGGAGTCTCTAGTTGAAAGAGTAGCTAGTAAGTGTGCTCTTATCATATTTTCTGTAAAAATCTTGTAGGCTTTCCTGGTCCCAGTTAGTATTTATGTACAGATTTGCCTGTACTTGGGAGCATAGCATGAGGGGCAACCCTCACTCCTGGTCCACCTGTAGCAGAGAATCAGATGGGGACCAAGGATGCTTACTGGACTTCCTTTACCTAGGAGGGCTTTACTCAGCTTTCCAAAAGGAGAAATCAAGATCTTCCTTGCTGGCTTCTCACTTTTTCCATGAAGACTTCCCTGATTATTCAGGTTTACAATGAGCTTTCTCTTTCCTGACCTGCTATAGCAATTTTATGTTTATTAAAACCACACAATTCCATATATTGTTATATAGATTTCACAAGACCATGTCTTATCTTCCTAAGCACAGCATGTGCTTCTCAATGAGCTCTCTATGGTAGGAGAGGAGCTGGGAAAGCAGGACATGGACACCTGCGGGTACAGAAGGTGCTATGGAAGATACACTGATTCATGGATGATGGCCTTAACTACTTGAAGATACAGCATGACCCTCAGAAAGATTCTGTTAGGTGACCATAGAGAGCTCATTGAGAAGCACATGCTGATATTCCTTCTTGGAACAAATTTTAGATAGTATTCAACCTTTTTGCCTAGACGTGTGTGCTGTCACAGTAGGAAATGACCAGCATCAGATTTGAGTCATGTACCTTTGGCATAATAATTTAACTCTAATCTTCCTCTAAGTCAAGTAGGCTATAAGCACTCCAAGATGGCCCTTCCTGTAGGCTTTCCCCATCCTCTGCCATGTGTCCTCCTTCTCTCTACTCTGTTCATCATAAATAATCTGACAAACTCATTCTTAATAAGCAACAAAGACCTTCTCCCTGAAGTACTATAGTACAGGACAATGTAAGCCAATACAACTGAAATGTAATGGTATAATTTTAGGTATCAACAAGGAAGTTAAGAGACTTTTCTTTTGTGTAAGAACTTCCCAGCTACTAACCAAACTACTACATATAAGTGGCTAACTCTACCCACGATTATTAATAAATAACTTCTACTTTTATTTAACCTATAGAATTTTATAAATGAACTCACATTTTATAATAACTATCATTTGAATACACATAGTATACACGTTTCTAAAGTGCTGGGTCATGAGTCAAAGAGGCCGTATAAGAAAATGTTAAGATCCAGGGTTCAAAGTCTAACTGACTGAATTTGTAGCTTCACCATTGAGACAAGTTGCTTAAGTGTGTTTGTGCCTCATTCTCCCTCTCTGTACAATCGGAGATAATATTACCTACCTCATGCGGTTATTGTGAGGACTAAATAAGTTCATATGTCTAAGCACTTAGAACTTTGTCAGGCACTTAGTCTACGCTCAAAAAAGCCTGGGTGTTTTTAGTAATATTTGTCTTATGTCTAAATGAGTGATACATAAGATATTTGCAGCTTGTGAATTATAGATTTTTGGCAGATCTTTGAATGTGACTTTAAAAGGATCTTCAATGTTATATAGCAGGCAGTTCCTGTAAGATTGAGAATAATGATTTGCCCACCATTTTTAAAAAGTACACATGAGGTTGACTACATAGCATTGAAGATTTTTTTCTTATATAAATGCCTGTTTTAAATTTTGATTTCCAGATGGAAGCTATCCCTAAAGATGATTCCTCATTATCTGAAAGAAGAAGAGAGCTCCACAAGGAAGTTGAAGTAGCTAAGAGGAATTTGACCCAACAGGTTAATATAAACTCTCATTTAAGCCTCCATCTAAGAATGGTTAATACAAAGTTATTGTGTTTTTAACTCTGCTCCATGAAGCCTCATCAATCAGATAATCATCAAAGAACATATGACCCTGCTTAATGTGGGTCTATTTCTTCCTCTCAAAGTCCACTCCTACCCCACATTAAATCTGACAAAAAAGGATGTGTTAGAACTGGCAAAAATCATTATGCAGTAATGAGATTTTTAAATTATGGGCTATTGATTACATTAAAAGTAAACAACAAATGTTCTATTTTGCCAATATCTGATAAAAAATTTTAAATTTTGTTTATTCAAGTTACTGCTGAATCATTTTAAAACATGCTTTTATGTCTCTTCTTTTTCTTAGTCACGTGAAGGTATAGCCTGAATAAGAAAAAGAGTTATCATGTTAACCCACTGATTTGAACATTACTGTATAAAATAAAGAAAAATATTAAAGCTAAGACAGTGGAGTTACTTTGTTTTATGTTTTAATAAATTAAATTCTATAAGATACCAGCTTTGTTGCATTCTTTCAAACAAATTGTCATTACTATGTTTTCTCAAAAGAAAACTATATCAGAAGTGGAGTCTAAGTTAGTAGAACAACAACTTGCAGAAGAAAACAAACTTTTAAAGGAACAAGAAAACATGAGAGATGTGGTGTTCACCCTTGTCCGTTTGACTCAAACCAAAACTGATGAAAGGGAGCAAAAATCCAAAGACTTCCTGAAGGCTCAGGTAAGTGCATTTTTGTAATCATTCTTTACTATAAGAGTTCAGGTTAGCCTCATTTTAATGCAGTGTGCATTAGAAAGCTATGCAGATGACCCTTGAACAACATGTGTCCACTTATACGCTGATTTTTTTCAACCAAATGT
>NW_007226860.1:0-816 GCF_000164805.1 Carlito syrichta
CCAGACTGGAGTACAGTTGAACTATCATGGCTACTGCTTCTTTGACTTTCTGGGCTCAGGCAATCATCTGCGTCAGCATTCCAAGTAACTGGAGCTACAGTTGAGTGCCACCACACCTGGCTACCTTTTTTATTTATCGTAGACATGAGATCTTGCCAAGTGACCCAGTCTGCTCTTGAATAGGCTCAGGCAATCCTCTCAACCCTGCCTTTCAAAGTGCTGGGATTATAGATACAAGCCACCACACCCAGTTTTTTAAAATCACTTTAGAAGAAGTTGATTATGGGTTTGGGTTTAATATAAAATGCAATATATTTTTTGCCATTTAAATAGTGGAAATGTAAACCCTGGTTAGTATTTTCAGGCAGAATGATTTTCAAGGGCGACCTACTGGAATAAAGGAGATGTCCATACATGAAAGCTTTTCACAGTCATAATGCTCCTTTGAACTATAATTTAATTAAGTCTCATCAGTATTAGAACTTCTTATTTTTCTACTTATAAGCTCAACAGGTATCTCAGCATTTTATAATTTCTATTCTAGTTCATCTAAATTTTACTATTTAAGATTTAGCATTACTTCACCTAAAACTATCCCTTCTCTACATAGTGTCCATAAAACTAGCTGAAACGTGGCAAATTTATACAAGCTTTGGTGTGTTGGTGATTATCTGCCAAATAACTGGTTAATTTCATTTACTTGCTTTTCAATAAAATTAGTACATGAGAAAAAATAAACCTAAAGTATTGGCAGTGCTACCAATGGAAACCATCTTTACTCTAGTTTGAGATTCTGTATAACCAACCATTACATAT
>NW_007226861.1:0-1656 GCF_000164805.1 Carlito syrichta
ATTTTGCTGTAGAGACTCCTTGGATTACTAGTTTGGTTCTATAACTACTTGAGGACTGTTCCCTGAAAGAAAAAATAGCCAATTTTCTAGAGCCAGGCTCAGTGTGCAGGGCATTCTAAAGCATACCAATTAAATCATTAGAAAAATTCGTATGTATGAGTAAGGAAATAATTTTAAACTCCCACATGGAGAGCAAAATGGACTTATTGTAGATTTCAATGGCATTTTCACGTTCCCAGATGTGATTAACAATTACAATTCTGTCTTCATAGCTATTATTATTATTTAAATATGTAACTATGACTTTCTTTTTCATGATTATGACATTTAGGCTTTTCCCCAGGGTGTGGAAATGTAGTCATAAGATTTACATATAATAATTTTCTTATTTTATTTATATTTTCTTACCTTTGAGAATTTAGTAGTCTCCAAAGGAATTCTTAGTAGAAGACTGGGGCATTGCTTAAAATGTTTTTTTATAAAAGAGACCATTGTTGCTTAGTTGAGTAATGTAAACTAATTACGGAATATCAAATTCTATCTTTATAAGGTTTTTCCTCCAACATCTTCTTTTTGCATTTTCTTAAGTCTTGAAACTGGTTGATCTAATCAACCAAAAACTTGGAATTAGTAGGAATCCAGAGAAAAAACAACCCGTGTCATAAAAGCACTGCTCATGTATTTGTAATAATCTTTTTAATAGGTATGCATACTATAATTGTAGAATTTGGCAGCTGATTAATCCCCTTAATAGCTGGAAAGATGAGTCTAAGGAAGCCATACAAATTTCTGAAGTAGTCAGTGACATTTATTTAAAGTCGTCCCATCTTTCTTTTAATTTGGGATTTTGTCATTATTCACTGTTGACTTAACATGAAAGATTAGAGCAGAGGTTAAAAAAGTCAAGATGTCTAGATGACTCCAAAAATACCTCAAGCTATCACTTATGGCAAAAGTATCCATCAGTGTCTGACTGTACACACCCTTTTCACTGTTACCAAGCACACTGATTGTGGTCTAAAGTCCATTTTGAATTAATTTGTATATAGGATGTGAAATAAAATTTTATTTTTACTTCTTTTTCTGTAAAGATACCCAGTGAGTTCAGCACTATCTACTTAAAAAGCTACCCTTTCTCCATTGAATTACCTTGGAAACTATAAAAAATCATTTGACTAGATGAGGGAGGACCCCAAAACATCCCATAATTATTTTTGGAGATCAGGCTTCTTATAAAACAGGCTTCCCCCACTAGGTAATTGTTCTAGGAACCCATTGGCATCAGTGTATCAGCTAGTGTTGTGAGATGCTGCATTCAGTTTCAGTGAATTTTTTTGGAATTGTTTTTCAATGCATTTGCCCATTGTATGATGGGTGATTTACAAGCATATCTGCCCACACTGCACTGAGTGTTCAGCAGTATTTGACCAAAAACGACATGACCTCCACACCCCACCCTCCTTATTCACCCAATCTTTTGACCTTTTTTTGTTTTTGTTTTACAGATGAAAAAATTTCCTCAAAGGGAAATGTTTTGCCCATGTGGAAGAGGTAAAACAAAACATGGCAGAAGCACTAAAAGGCATCACAATTGACGAGTTCAAAAACTGTTTTGAGCAGTGGAAAAAGTGTCTTGATAGGTGTATTGCATCAAAC
>NW_007226862.1:0-739 GCF_000164805.1 Carlito syrichta
TACCTTTGAGAATTTAGTAGTCTCCAAAGGAATTCTTAGTAGAAGACTGGGGCATTGCTTAAAATGTTTTTTTATAAAAGAGACCATTGTTGCTTAGTTGAGTAATGTAAACTAATTACGGAATATCAAATTCTATCTTTATAAGGTTTTTCCTCCAACATCTTCTTTTTGCATTTTCTTAAGTCTTGAAACTGGTTGATCTAATCAACCAAAAACTTGGAATTAGTAGGAATCCAGAGAAAAAACAACCCGTGTCATAAAAGCACTGCTCATGTATTTGTAATAATCTTTTTAATAGGTATGCATACTATAATTGTAGAATTTGGCAGCTGATTAATCCCCTTAATAGCTGGAAAGATGAGTCTAAGGAAGCCATACAAATTTCTGAAGTAGTCAGTGACATTTATTTAAAGTCGTCCCATCTTTCTTTTAATTTGGGATTTTGTCATTATTCACTGTTGACTTAACATGAAAGATTAGAGCAGAGGTTAAAAAAGTCAAGATGTCTAGATGACTCCAAAAATACCTCAAGCTATCACTTATGGCAAAAGTATCCATCAGTGTCTGACTGTACACACCCTTTTCACTGTTACCAAGCACACTGATTGTGGTCTAAAGTCCATTTTGAATTAATTTGTATATAGGATGTGAAATAAAATTTTATTTTTACTTCTTTTTCTGTAAAGATACCCAGTGAGTTCAGCACTATCTACTTAAAAAGCTACCCTTTCTCCATTGA
>NW_007226863.1:0-770 GCF_000164805.1 Carlito syrichta
TAGTGGACCTTGAACACACAACATAATGTATAAGAAAATGACTGTCAGTGGTGGGAAACTATGGGGTGGAGGGGAAGGGAGATGGGATTAACGGTAGTAAATATCTGTGTGGGGATGGGGAGACACCTCTTTTCAACATGGGTGCCTGAATGAAGCATATTTGTTTCCCTAACCCTTAACTGTACCCCACAATATCATAATAAAAAATATTTATTATTAAAAAAATAAAAATAAATAAAATAAAATTGTAGAGTCAAAAAAATTCAGAAACATGAAAAAATTTAAGAAATCTATTGACAACTAAATAAAATTTTATGAAACCACAAAGAAAAAAAGAGAAAAAAAAGAAGAAAATTAATTTATAAAACAGTTTTAAAACAACAATATGATAGCAAAAAAACCTCACATATCTACATCAACCTTCAGTGGAAATTTGTTAAGCAACCAATTAAAAGGCAGAGATTGTTCAAGGTCTGCTTATGAGTGAGAACGCATGGAACTCTGTCCTTTGTTTCTTTGGTAGATCACTCGGTATGATAGATTCTAAGTCCATCCAAGTTGTGTAAAGTCCATATGCTTGTCCTTTTTATGGTTGAATAATATTCCATTGTGTATATGCACTCCATTGTTAAAATCCAGTTTTGATGGGCAGCATGGATGGTTCCATGTTGTGAATAGAGCTGCAAAAAAATATGTGTACAGGTAAACTTTTTGTATAACAAATTTGAGTTCCTTTACATTTTAACAAAGGCATTGGCAATAGTGGAAAA
>NW_007226864.1:0-2040 GCF_000164805.1 Carlito syrichta
GAATACTTTCAACCTGCTGCCAACCTCCTCAACTCCTAGAACGTTCATAGAACATCCCCCATGGCATTCATGGATCCTATTAACATGCTGCTCAAAGCATTGAGCTTTGCTTCCCTATCTAGTGTTTTAGGGCATTTTCATTTGTATCCTAACACTCCCCAGCTTGACAACCTTCATTAGCTCCCTTCTGCCTCATGAATGATACCAACACACGTGAACACTTAGAAATGCTGACTGTGAGGCTGTTGTATACTCAGAGTTTTACATATACTGTTTCGTTTGACCCTGATGAGCCCAGCTTGGACTATTCTTAACCCTTTTTTACAGATGAAAAAATTAAGGCTCAGAGAGGCAAACTGTGTGTGGTTGCAATGGGAGAACTTGTTTTTGAATTCAGGTTGTTTGACTCCAGAGGCCAAGCCCCTTCCCACGGTGTCATGCCTTCATTCAATCAGAGAATGTGATCCGTGTGGAGAATGACAGTGGTGTGTTGAGCAGTGCTCGTGGCAGGCGCTGTGCTCGTGAGTGCTGCACCTGCATTTTCCCCTTTCATCCTCAGAATGACAACGATGGAGTTGTTTCTGCTACTTTCCTCATTTACTGGCAAAAACAGACTCAGAGAGGTTAAGTACCTTGTCCAAAATTACACAGTTGGTAGACAATGGAGGTGGATTAGCCCAGGCATCTGATCCGAGAGTCTGTGGCACAAAGGTGTTGCAGCAAGAGGCCAGGGTGGCTCTCCAGCCCAGCATGCATATCGTAAATATCAGTGGCGGCTGACATGAGGTTCTTTCCGCCAAGCCCTCTCTCACCTGAGTCCCCGCAGACATCACACACCTGCATATGCAGTAAATGCCCTTGTCTCTCTTTCGCTCACTATGGACAAGGAGCAAGTGTGTGACTAAGACCACCACTGGCCGGCTGACCCCCCCAAGAAGCCCTAACTGGAAGAGTCGCAGAGCCCTGTGTAGTTAAAAATGCACCCACTCATTTAATGAATGTTTACTGGGCACTTACCAGGTGCCAGACACTGTGCAATGTCCTTGCGCCCAGCACAGAACAGGCAGACAAGATTCTGCTCTCGGGGAGGAACAATCAACCAATAAGCAAGCAAGTAATTTTAGGCAGTGATAAGAGGAGAGGGAGAGACTGGGGCAAGGATGTGGACTGGTTAGCAGGAGCTACAGAAGTTAAAACCTCAAAGGTCCAAGGGGGCCGGCCAGGCCGTGGGTAATGCCAGTGCCAAGGCCCTAAGATGGGGACAAATGTGATATGCTTTTAGAATGGTGCCCTGTGTCTCCCAAGGAGCTGAGAGTACGTGTGACTCCCTGCTCAACTCTGCCGTTGAGGTGCCACAGATGATATGTGGCAGGGATTTATCTGTTCCAATGAAGCTTTCTTTATATAAAGAGGTGGCAAGCTGGATGGGATAGGCAGGTCACAGTTTGCCGAACTTATCTGAGAACATAGAGAAGACCTGTAAGGTTGTAGTGTATCAAGTGAGGATGAGAGGAGGTCGGGGGACAGAAACTGGGTCATGGAGGGCCTCACAAGTGTTCTCAGAGCCACGGAGGCCACTGACAATGGTAAGTAGGGGAATATCATGAGTTGATTTCCCTTTTTCAGAGTTCACTCTTGCTGCCATGTAGAGAAGGGGCTATGGTGTGAGAGTGGAAGTAATAAGACTTTCAGGCTGCTGGTGGAGATGCCCAGGGAGAGGTGGAGGTGGCTGGAGCATGGGTGTGGCCTAGCAGCCAGCTGGGGAGGCTGAAGGACACCCCCTGAGGAGCTAACCCCACTTTCTGGGCAGCTCGGGGCTCCATCAGCAAAGGAGATGTGGGGTTGTCCTGCCTGGCACTGGCCACGTCACGGGAATGAATGGATCCAGCTCCTCTCAAATCTTGCGAAAGGTATCCCCAGAAACCAATCTTAGTTACTGCCACGTGAATTTTCCAGGTATCACTAATCATGTTGCTTCCAGATGACTAATGCTCCTGAGAATATGAGCTACTTCTCCTTCCAGTTACTGTTGGAGGTGCT
>NW_007226865.1:0-681 GCF_000164805.1 Carlito syrichta
ATCCCTGACTCCAAATTTAAAATGTGAGGGAAGCCAAAATTGGCCTGTGTGTTTTCAGGAGTGGCAGAACTCTGGGGGAGGGCCTCTGACATATCATACCCCCCCCCATCTTCTCCCCTCAGTTCCCCACCCCCCCATCCCCATCCACTTCTTGCAACCTGAAACCATCAGGCAGGCTTGGAGGCTGCAGCCACCTGGAGCAACAAAGTCCAAAACAAGGACTTTCCCGACGCCCAAGGTGTTGAGGAGGAACACAGAGGGGACATCACTGAGGGAACCTTGTCACTCTCCCCGCCCAGGGAGGCCTCAGTGTGACAACTGAAGCAAGCAGCAGACGGGAGGAGTGCTGAGGCTGAATTCCCACCTGCCTCGCGTCAGGGATGGTGGTAGACAACTGTCTGTAAGACTCTGCTACTGCAGGGGACCTCTTGTTTTTGTTTCTTCTTCTCAAGGGAAATAATTAGCTAGCTTCTAGACACTGTGTTCATCTGGGGAAAGCAGCATGTATTAGCTTCCTAGAACTTCCTGAGCAAGGTACCACACATGTGGTGGCTTAAAAACAACAAAAATGTATTCCCTCTCTGTTCTTCAGGCCAGAGGTCCAAAATTAGGGTGTTGGCAAGGCTGTGCTCCCACTGAAGGCTCCAGGGGAGACTCCTTCCTTGGCTCGTTCAGCTTCTG
>NW_007226866.1:0-2047 GCF_000164805.1 Carlito syrichta
AGCCAGAAAGGGGCACCAGAGAGAGCCCACCCACCACACACATGTAGGAAAAATGGAGGGGCACTGGATGCGCACTGGATGGGCTTCCACATGGTTAAGTCTGGCCTGAAAAGACGCACGGCTTCCCAGAAGCTGGACTTCTAGAGGTTTTAGCTCCTAGATTCAGGAAAGCTGATTTGCAAGGAAGCCCCATCCCCACCTGTCCCTGCCTTGACCTTCTCTCAGCAAGAGGCAGAGAGGAAGGGATGGCTCACCACACCTGCAGCTCCAGCACAGCCTTCTTGCTTGGAGTCCTGGGTCACACACCTTTCAATCCTCTGTCCACACATTCCCTTCATGGACCCTCTCCTATGTCAGTGCATCTCCCATGTGACATAAACACATGCTACTTCCTGTCTGGACTTTGAGGCTGTCTGCCCC
Source organism: Carlito syrichta (assembly GCF_000164805.1). Lineage (NCBI taxonomy): Eukaryota > Metazoa > Chordata > Mammalia > Primates > Tarsiidae > Carlito > Carlito syrichta. The sequence goes on from NW_007226866.1 coordinate 421, forward strand.
AGCCCCACCCTGTCTCCTGACGGTCCATGTCCATGTCCTGGTTCCCATCCTCCCCTTAACCCCTGACTCCTGCTTTGACCCCACCTCAGCAGGAAGTGGGGCACGCCTGGGCTTTCACTGCAGGGGAAGGAGGAAGTCTGGAGGGGGGGTGTTTCAGGACAGGGGAGGAGAGAAAACCCGGAAATCTCATTGAAGGGGAAGAAAGGAGCCTGGGGGTCTCACTGTGGTCTGATCTACTGAGCCCTCTGCCCTGCCCACTGACTGCTCTGCTCCTTGAAACTGGCCTCAGAGTTGCACAGGTTCCCCTCCCTGGGTGCTTCTTAGGGTAGCTCCTCCCTCAGTCTCCTTCCTTCCCATTCTGGACCCCCATAGCTGCTCTTTCTATGACCCCTCCCCAGTCTGGTCCTGTTCTTCCCATTCTCCCTTCCTGTCCCAGAAAACCTGGAGCTCCCTACAGACTGACACACCCAGACCCCAAGTCAGGGATCCCAGCCTGACCTCCTGTGGTGAGCTTAGCTCCAACTACAGCACAACGAAGGCCAGTGCTTGAAAGCAGCCCCTGCCCTGTGTGTCTCCACCCAGCAAGTATTGGGAGGGCTTTGGTGTCTCTCTCCAACTGCACAGGCTATCCTCGGACTCCCCCAGCAAGCAGTAGGGCTAACCTGATAACACGCTCAGCTCAGAACTCAGACCCATGAGCTGCAGACCCAGGCTGGTACCGCAGGCAGGTGTGGATGGGGTGGGGGCTTGACAGTGTGGGATGTGGGCACATGGAGGCCTCAGCACCCAGACCCTGAGACACCCTGGGTGAAGTATAAGTCCAAGGAGAACAAAGATGGGAAGCCATTTTTGGGAAGGAGGGTCTCAGCTGCGTGGGAGGCAATTTTCTAGAAGAGCCACCAGAGAGGCAAAGGGTTGGTGATAGGCCTGAGGGAGAAGGGGCTTCCTGCATAGGCCAGGTCAGAGAGGCTCTCCAGAGACCCTGGGAATTCTGTGATTCTAGAACAGGTCTGATTCCAGGCCCCACATGGAACCTCGGGGCTGGAGCTCCCTTGGGGCTGGCAGTCCCTCCTCATCCTCCAGCCCTAGAGTCCATCAGAACCAGTGCCGTCTTCTTCAGTGCCTTAGGCATTTTCATCTTTAGAAGTGTCTCAGATCCCTTAGGTGGCACATTTTTGGTGCCAAGACTCTTGACTTTTCAATTACAGAAGGTATCTTTCTGAAACCCAGTCTGAATCAGCTCAGGCTAGACCCACCCGGGCAAACAGTTGGACCTTGTGGGTTGGCAGAGTAATGGATCCCAAAGACGTCCACGTCCTAATTCCCCAGAACCTGTGGAAGTGTGGGTCGCACAGCAAAGAAGCTTTGCAGATGAGATTGAGCTAAGGCTCTTGGGAAAGGCAGATAATCCTGGTTATCTGTATGGGCCCAGCGCCATCATGAGGGGCCTTGCATGTAGAAGTGGAGGCAGAAGAGGAGTCAGACCAGAGATGCTCTGCAAAGACTTAACAGGCCATCACAGCCTACGAAGGTGGAGGAAGCGGCTGCAGGCCAAGGAATGTGGTGGCCTCTGAAGCTGGAAAAGACCAGGAAACTATTCTCCCTGCTTCCAGAAAGAATTGACCCT
>NW_007226867.1:0-701 GCF_000164805.1 Carlito syrichta
GTCTGGTCCTGTTCTTCCCATTCTCCCTTCCTGTCCCAGAAAACCTGGAGCTCCCTACAGACTGACACACCCAGACCCCAAGTCAGGGATCCCAGCCTGACCTCCTGTGGTGAGCTTAGCTCCAACTACAGCACAACGAAGGCCAGTGCTTGAAAGCAGCCCCTGCCCTGTGTGTCTCCACCCAGCAAGTATTGGGAGGGCTTTGGTGTCTCTCTCCAACTGCACAGGCTATCCTCGGACTCCCCCAGCAAGCAGTAGGGCTAACCTGATAACACGCTCAGCTCAGAACTCAGACCCATGAGCTGCAGACCCAGGCTGGTACCGCAGGCAGGTGTGGATGGGGTGGGGGCTTGACAGTGTGGGATGTGGGCACATGGAGGCCTCAGCACCCAGACCCTGAGACACCCTGGGTGAAGTATAAGTCCAAGGAGAACAAAGATGGGAAGCCATTTTTGGGAAGGAGGGTCTCAGCTGCGTGGGAGGCAATTTTCTAGAAGAGCCACCAGAGAGGCAAAGGGTTGGTGATAGGCCTGAGGGAGAAGGGGCTTCCTGCATAGGCCAGGTCAGAGAGGCTCTCCAGAGACCCTGGGAATTCTGTGATTCTAGAACAGGTCTGATTCCAGGCCCCACATGGAACCTCGGGGCTGGAGCTCCCTTGGGGCTGGCAGTCCCTCCTCATCCTCCAGCCCTAGAGTCCATCA
>NW_007226868.1:0-1084 GCF_000164805.1 Carlito syrichta
ACTTTTTAAAACTCACACTATTAGGAAAATTATACTAGTGCACTATGGATGCAGCATTGTCAATCTGCAGTCTTCTTAAATGCTATGCTAGTATATTGGACATAGATAAGACACAAAAATATGTTTTCCTGTAATATGAGCAGTCTGAGTGGGCAATACTTTCCTGATGCTTAAACCAGGTGGTCAGGTAAGAGTGTAGCTATTTGAAGATCCACATATCCTAACAGTCTATAATGTGGGCATTGTAGAGGAAGATCATGCTAATAGTGCAATAGAGAAGGATAGTTATTTCTGATTTACCCATGAAACTATGTGTTATACTTTTGAGTTTAAGATTCAGAATTCCATATGTTTTAGAATTTTTTTCTTTGCTGCATGAGTCATATATTTGCATTAATTTTTCTAGTAAAGTTGTAAGGCTTCTGGGTTATAGTGGCATAAAAACTTTTTTGGAGATGGCTCAATTTAATTTTTTCTTATTTTTACTGCATCAGAATGTGTGCACAGTTACTGCGCGGCTCTCCTGTTTGACAACAGGCCTTCTCTTTGCCGATTTTGTGCCCAGTGTGCTACTTAGGTCCCTGAAACCATCTTTAAGCTATCTGGGATTGCAGCTGCTAAGTTTAAGGCATGAGCATGTAGACAGTGAAAGTAGCAGTGTATGAAGCTTTCACAACTGGACTCTTTCCCTTGTTCCTTGCTGCCCTTTCATTTCCTGTAGGAGTGTTTTTCCAAGCGATTCTCTCATCACCATGGATTTTGTAGTCATGTCATTGCAACTTATACCTTGAGTCTTTTGTAATTAATCTCCTCTATGTTTCCATGGTGTAGATAAAGATGCTCTCACACCCCTTCTAAAATAGCAGGATTCCAGCCCAGGTTCAGTGGTTCTCAAAGTGTGTTCTGGAATTCTTTGGTTTCTTGGAATCTTGTAGAATTTTACTTTCTATATTTTGGTCTTCCACATAAAACCTTAAAACTCAGTTTGAGGATAGACTTGGAGTAGCTTTAGAAAGTTCATGTTAGACGGGCTCGGTGGCTCAGCCTGTAATCCTGTGCCTTTGGGAGGCTGAGGTGAGTGGAT
>NW_007226869.1:0-809 GCF_000164805.1 Carlito syrichta
TAAAAGTTATTTGTCAAATTAAATAGTTAATGCCTCGCTGCAGAAACATAAGTAACTTAGAATATGATCTCCGTATATATTAGCATTTGGAGGTTCAGAGGAACTCTTACAAATATGATAAAAATATTTTACAAAAATAATAGTAAATATTGAAACCTTTGGATTCCAGGCCAGCAAGTAAAAAGCTTAGACCCTCCATATGACCCTGCAGTCCCCCTTCTGGGAATATACCTGGAGGAAGTCAAATAACTCTATGAAAAAGATACCTGCACACGCATGTTTATTTCAGCATTATTCACAATAGCAAAAACATGGAAACAACCATGCTATCCATTGAAAGAGGACTGGATTTTTAAAATGTGGTACATTTACATGATGGAATATCACATAGCCATAAAAAAGGACAAAATTATGAACTTCGCAGCAACTTGGATGGACTTAGGGTCTATAATACTGAGTGATGTATCACAGAAACAAAGAACCACATGTTCTCACTCATAAGTGGATCTTGAACAATTATCATAATACTATAAGAAAGGGATTGGCAGTAGTGGGAAAACTGCCAGAGGAGGAGTTATCTAACACTGAATAATTGTAGTCCACACTCAAAAAAAAAACTTTAAAAATTTTTAAAAAGAAGTCATCAATTCATTCTACCAACTAATTAAAAGCTGAAAAACTAAGAAAATCAACAACTCTTAGATTTATCAGCAAATGATGTGAAAGGGGAAACTATTGCCTTAAAAATTGGAGAAACAGACAAGCAAACACAGCAGAAACCCACAAGCAGAAACCTCTATAGGAACCAG
>NW_007226870.1:0-570 GCF_000164805.1 Carlito syrichta
TCATTTCTTTGTGCTGGAAATGTTCAATATTCTCCTTCTAGTTGTTTGAAACAATATCGTATATTATTGTTAACTATAGCTACTTCACAATAGTATAGAACACTGGAACGTTTTCTTCCTTTCTGTCTGTGAGTATGTATTTACTACCGTTTTTAGTGATTCCCAGAGAAGTACACACTCAATAAGTATATATATTCATCTAAATGTTATCTTTATTTTTTGAGGCAAAAATTCCTAAATAGAAAATTAGTTTTACAGCACTTTGGGCTATTATGGACTTTGGCATCTTTTATTATTCATAAGAATTGTGTAGCTAGTCTCAACTTAATTTTCTTTAATGAATTCCTCTTATCTGTGATAGCTGTTTAGGCTTTGTCCTTGATTTTTTGTTTTACTTAAGGTTTTTTTTTGTTGGTTTTTTTTTTGAGATATGAATGTCTTATTAGTTTTCCTTAGGGTGCAATATGATTCTTCAATCAAGATAGTTCCTCCCCACAACAATGTTCAAATGTACACACACACACACACACACACACACACACACACACACACCAATTTGTTTTGAATATT
>NW_007226871.1:0-785 GCF_000164805.1 Carlito syrichta
CTGTCTACCAGTACAAGAGTCTCATTAGAGATTCACTCAGAACCCAAGTTTGTTATGGAGGCTAGTCACATAGCCATCCTCTTCTTCACATGTACCAAAATTCCAGATAACCAGAAGGGAAACAACTGTCCAGAGTAAATCCCATTGCTTGTACAGTTTAAGCACGGTAACCCATTCTTCACAGTTAGGCAATGGTGGGAACTCTACCAATTTCAAGTTCCCAAATGCTAGCCAAGGTCCAGCATTTGCAAGCAGGTCTTTCTAAAATGGCAGTCTTGTGCCTGCTACATGAAATCTTTTCTGCATAGTAATTAAACCCTTATTTCATTTTTGATGTTGTTTTAAAATTTTGTTTTAATGGAAATAATTTAATAATATAACTTAACATGGTACTTATCTTAGTTACATCATTAATAGTAAGTTACAGTGCTGATTAATTTTTTTTACTTTTGATGAATACTTAACACATATGCACACCTACATGCCATGGCAACATTAGGTAATTGTAATCTGTTATTTTCTGATTAGCCTTTTAGTAAATTAATGAGATAAGTATAATGATTATTGATGTAAAACTAGGATACAGATTCTTCTTTATTTTAATTATACAGCAGGCCCAGCTTTGATTCATATTGTGTTAAATCCATGTTTATAATTATTAAATAGGAAAGAATGTTCCATCACTTTTGTTGTTTATTCTTTCCTAAGTAAGCAACTAAATTGTTTTTAATGCATTTTTTTATATGTTTCTAATATTCCATCCAAAAGCTACAAAATATACATTT
>NW_007226872.1:0-730 GCF_000164805.1 Carlito syrichta
TTTAATGGAAATAATTTAATAATATAACTTAACATGGTACTTATCTTAGTTACATCATTAATAGTAAGTTACAGTGCTGATTAATTTTTTTTACTTTGATGAATACTTAACACATATGCACACTACATGCCATGGCAACATTAGGTAATTGTAATCTGTTATTTTCTGATTAGCCTTTTAGTAAATTAATGAGATAAGTATAATGATTATTGATGTAAAACTAGGATACAGATTCTTCTTTATTTTAATTATACAGCAGGCCCAGCTTTGATTCATATTGTGTTAAATCCATGTTTATAATTATTAAATAGGAAAGAATGTTCCATCACTTTTGTTGTTTATTCTTTCCTAAGTAAGCAACTAAATTGTTTTTAATGCATTTTCTTATATGTTTCTAATATTCCATCCAAAAGCTACAAAATATACATTTTACTCATCACCACATGGAATGTACTCCAAGATTGATCACATCCTCGACCATAAATCAAGTATAAACAAGATAAAAATACTGCCATGCACCTTCTCAGACCGCAGTGGAATAAAACTAAATATCGACACCAACAAAATTCCCCCAAAACCCACAAAGACAAGGATACTAGAATAACAGCATGATATTGAATGACTACTGGGTCAACACAGAAATCAAAACAGAAATTAAAAGATTCCTGAAAACAAATGAAAATGAAGAAACATTCTACCAAAACATCTGAGATGCCATAAAATCAGTTCG
>NW_007226873.1:0-920 GCF_000164805.1 Carlito syrichta
ACACAGAAATCAAAACAGAAATTAAAAGATTCCTGAAAACAAATGAAAATGAAGAAACATTCTACCAAAACATCTGAGATGCCATAAAATCAGTTCCAAGAGGGGAAATTATATCTCTATAAACACACATCAAGAAAATGGAGACATCACAAGTTAACAACCTAACAAATCACCTAAGGGAGCTGAGGAGGAAAGATTACCAAAACTCTGACTTTAGCAGAACAATCCAGATCACCAAAGTAAAATCCCAAATACAGGACACAGAAGACAAAAATATAGAAAAAAATCAACAAAACAAAAAACTGGGTCTTAGAAAAAATATGCAAGATTGATGGACCCCTATCCAGGATGACCGAGAAAAAGCCCAAATAAACACAATCACATATGCAAAAGATCAAATCACAACTGACATCGAGAAATACAAAAGATTGTCAGAGATTACTATGCATACCTCTATGGACATAAACTTGATAATCTTAGTGAAATGGAGGATTTTCTGACATCAAACAATCTCCCAGGTTTGACACAAGAAGGCACTAAGAAACCAAATTGACACATAACAATCCAGAAAATTTATTCCATCATAAGAAACTACCTACAAAGAAAGTCCCTGAACCAGACAACTTTCCAGTGGACTTCTACAAAATGTACAAGGAGGAGCTGATACCACTTACATTGAAAGTATTCCAGGCAATTGAGAAAGACAGAATTCTCCCCAAATCATTTTATGAAGCTAACATCACACTGATACCCAAACCTGGAAAAGATCCAACAATAAAAGAGGACTACAGCAAATATCTCTAATGAACATACATGCAAAAATTATCAACAAAATTCTAGCAAATCAGATCTAACAACAAATCTCAAAAATCATCCACCATGACCAAGTAGGCTTCATCCCCAGGTTGCAGGGCTGGTTC
>NW_007226874.1:0-762 GCF_000164805.1 Carlito syrichta
TCAGAGATTACTATGCATACCTCTATGGACATAAACTTGATAATCTTAGTGAAATGGAGGATTTTCTGACATCAAACAATCTCCCAGGTTTGACACAAGAAGGCACTAAGAAACCAAATTGACACATAACAATCCAGAGAATTTATTCCATCATAAGAAACTACCTACAAAGAAAGTCCCTGAACCAGACAACTTTCCAGTGGACTTCTACAAAATGTACAAGGAGGAGCTGATACCACTTACATTGAAAGTATTCCAGGCAATTGAGAAAGACAGAATTCTCCCCAAATCATTTTATGAAGCTAACATCACACTGATACCCAAACCTGGAAAAGATCCAACAATAAAAGAGGACTACAGCAAATATCTCTAATGAACATACATGCAAAAATTATCAACAAAATTCTAGCAAATCAGATCTAACAACAAATCTCAAAAATCATCCACCATGACCAAGTAGGCTTCATCCCCAGGTTGCAGGGCTGGTTCAACATTCACCAGACCATAAATGTAATTAAATACATTAACAGATGTAAAAACAAGAACCACATTATTATATTATTAGATGCAGAGAAAGCTTATGATAAAATCCAGCATCCCTTCTTCATAAAAACCCTCAAACACTCAGGTATAGAAGGAACATACCTCAAAACAATAAATGCCATCTACAATAAACCCACAGCTAGCACATTGCTAAATGGACAGAACTGGAAACATTTCCCCTCAAAGCCTGATCAATTCAGGCTACCCATTGACACCCCG
>NW_007226875.1:0-789 GCF_000164805.1 Carlito syrichta
AATATATACTAATTCTACAAATATACTTTTAAATATTATAAAGAGACTTGTACCATATAAAAGGCTCCCAAATGTTACTTGAATTTGAATTATATCTAATACCTAAGCCAATACCACAGTTTATGTGAAACAGCAACAATGGGTTTCTTGAGTGAGCCATGCCTGTTTCAGTCACAGAGTCTTCAGCTTAGGCCAGCAGAGTTCTTTAGGTTGCTTGTGCTGCATGGTAAAAGGAGGAGGAAAATGGGGTCAATTGCTCCCAAACACATTCCAGCAGACTCGGGGTCCACGGCCCTCCCTGATCTCTATTGCTCAGTGGGCATCCATGGCTGGCTCCCAACATCTCCCCCTTTTTTATTTTTTAGCACAAAACCATGAAACTCGGTGTTGAGCTGAGAAATGTTCTTCTTCAGTAGTCTGAAAATAACTGGAAGTAAGCATAGCAACACAAAAATCACTGTCCCGCAAATGCCCACATTAATGAGTATAGACATCAATGACTTTTGATTAGCAAACAATGAGAAGTTATTAAATATGGAGCTAGGCAATTCATAAGACTGGAACTGCTTTTCAGCAACAGTCATGTCCTGCATGTCTTGATGTAAGTTATGCTCAAGTCCAAATGATTCCAAATTCAAAGGATATGATTCTTTATCTTGTCCCAATTATGGGCAGAGTTATTCACCTACAAAGGAGTGAGGCAAATCCATTTAAACTCAGAGTGACATCGGAGAACAAATTTTATCTTTAAAGTTACAAGCTCTTGTCCTACTGCTAAAACTGCCTCCT
>NW_007226876.1:0-1106 GCF_000164805.1 Carlito syrichta
AAAAGAACCTTAGAGAATGTGTCAACCTAGACTCCTCTGTCTTCTTTTCTTTTATTTGAACTTTTCATGCATAATACATTTTAATACCAGGCTGCAGAGAGATTTAGCAACTAAACATATGGGCATTAAATATACATGCCTGAAGTCAGATCAAACTCACGCAATGTGAAAACCATTAAAATTGTGTTGCATTGCTTTCCTTTCTAATCATAATAGCTTGGAAGGTAGGAGAGGTGTTATTCACATGGAAAGGGCTACTCTTTCTTCCATGTATAAAGAAGTGTATGCCAGCTCAAATTTTATAAAGATCATTTGTTATTTAAGTATGGAACCACGTTTTCCTTTTTTTCTTGACTTTTGATTCATTGTGTCTATATTGTATGACTATTGGGTGCTGTAGGGTATGTAAAATTTTACTTCTACCCTTTTAAGATTATTTTTCTGGACCTGAAATTAAATTGATATAAGACATATAAACAGGAGAAAAACATGAAAATGTATTGAATACAATACATTGTTTGGCACAGGAGCCTTCATAAGGAAATAAAAACCGAAAGACATGCTTAGAGCTAAACATTTATATACTGAATTTGACATAGAGTAGGAGGTTGTGAAAAAGTAACTAAATTATGTGGGGAGCCTAAAAGAAGATTAGCATTATTTTAACAAGGTCAACCCAGAATTCTCTGCGTTTCAACTTTCTGTCTTTGGAGATAAGAATGTAACTTTCCTTTGGACAGAAGCCACCTTTCACATGGGAATTTCATCTCCTGTTTTTAAGAAAGGGAAAGAAGATCACAGTGATCTTCTTGCACCTGCTATTTTTCAAGTGTCTAATTCAAAATATATGCCAAGGTGGCATATTTCTAGCCCTCTCTGTGCTCTGCTTTTATATAAAAATCTGAAGTCATTTTTTTCTCAGTTTAAACAATATCATTAATCTCTTCTTCTTAATATAACAGTTTTCCCTCAATCTTCTGAAAACATCTAGATATAATTTCATAGGTCAGCATTATCCAAAACAATGTTACATAGAATTTTGTGCAGGAAATTTTTGAAATCCGAGTTAAGAAAGCTGAATTCCAGAGTCTCCTCTTTGAGAGTCA
>NW_007226877.1:0-680 GCF_000164805.1 Carlito syrichta
AGTGGCGCCATCACAGCCATATAGCCTTGACCTGCTGGACTCAGGTAATCCTTCTGTCTCAGTCTCCCCAAGTAGCTGGTTCTATAGGTGTGGACTACCATGTGCAGCTAATTTTTTGATTATTTGTAGAGACAAGATCTCACTATGTTGCCCTGGCTGGTCCTGAATTCCTGGGCTCAAACAATCCTCCCGCCTTGGCCTCCCAAAGTGGTAGGGTTATAGGCATAAACCACTACTCCTGGCCCATTTTATCATAATTTTTTAAAATGTTACCAGTGGTTATCTTTAAGTGATAAGCCCATGGATGATGATATTCTTTCTACCTCTAGTCTCTAAATTTCATATGATAAGCATAATTGCTTTTATAAATGAAAAGGTAAATTTAACCCTTAAAACAAAAAGAAACACTCTTCCAAGTCACTTTAAAGACTTTAAATATTAAAGTGGTTCACAAGACAGACACTATGGCACATTCCTATATCCCAGGTTCTTGTGAGGCTGAGGCAGGAAGATTGCTTGAGTCCAGGAGTTCGAGGCTGCAGTGAGCTATGATCATGCCTGTAAACAGCCACTATTCTCCAGCCTGGGAAACACAGCAAGACCACATCTTTTTAAAAAAAAAAAAAAAAAAGTGGTTCACATTCATTCCAAATAAGGAAGCCACTAGAACCTCAAGAAAG
>NW_007226878.1:0-1992 GCF_000164805.1 Carlito syrichta
TTCAGGGGAAATGGTTCCAGTTTTTGCGCATTTAGGAGTATGCTGGCTGTGGGTTTCTCAAAAATGGCTTTTATTATTTTGAGGTACGTTCCCCGTATGCCTAGATGTGCTTTCTTTTTTTATGCTCAAAACTCCATGAAGATGATTTCGCTACTAGGAACAAATGCTCACAAGATATGTTATTAAAGTAATCTCATATTTAAGTGGCACACAGTTCACCACATCATTTTCTTGTTTTTACCCCCTTCAAGTCTACTTCCTGGGATCTGTGTATCTCCTGTTATTTGAATGCATTGAATTAATTAAATCATTCTTATTCTCATTCTGTTAGTATATCTGAAAGCACTTGTAATTTCTCTTTTCATTCATGATTTTCATGGATGTTTTGGTATAATGATTGCTGCAAGTAACATAGGATGATTAAAGCCACATCAGTAGCCCTTGTTGAGTTTTTTATTTACGTTTTTACAGCATTGCTGTTTTGAAATAAAAATGTCTCAGGTTTTATGATGAATCCCCTCAACCACCCTTTCCCCAGCCTCCTTTGCACCTGCTCCAGGGCTAAGCCTGCGCTGGGTGGATCCTGAGCACCCTCTACTGCCAATTCCCAGCCCTGCAGAAAAACTTCCTGTTTGAGTTCACACAGCATCTTCCTCTCTTGAACGCTTCATGAAAATCTGTGCCTTAGTACAGAGTGCTCCTTCATGACAGGGTATGCAAATAGCACATATTCTTTAAATAAAGAATTTCCTTTGTTGAACCCAGAGATCTCTCTGGATCTGGACTCCAAGCAAAGTGTCTTATAAACCAATCGTGAGCCCCTCCCTGGTGACTTCCAGATGCAATGGTACATTAAATCACACAGTAAGTCCAAAACCGTTTGGGGAGTTTGAGTGAGCCCTGTGTCTTCTTTAGAATTATGTGCTTAACATTCACATTAGACATACATTATCTACAGAAAAGACCACAGAGTCTCAAAGTTCACACATTCAAAGAGAAATTAATCAGAGTTCAAGAAATTTATTGGTGTCAAGGGCTTTTACCTGCTCTACCATCCTGGAATTTTTCTCCTCTGTTGTCTTTGGGGTTCCCTGAGGAGTTCTTTTCCGGAGAGAGAGCCAATTAATTCTCATACATTCTTCTTTAATCCAGATCAATAATACTGATGAGGAATTAATAGGCAAGGCATGCATTCATGATATGCTGTCACAATTGAATGCTGGTGATGTACTGGCCTTCTTCCTCTGAGTTATGGCTTTCAAAAGATATACAGATTATTTTCAAAAATTTTTACTCCATTACCTCACTGCAGTATCCCAAAACTATTTGCTTGCATGTTACCTACATTAACTAAATATATTTATTTACAGGATAAAAGAATATTGGAAGAAGTGGTTTATAATGGTAAGTAATTATTATTTTCTCACGAGGTTTAAGATTATACAAAAGTTCTTCTTGGATACTGGAGAATTATGTCTGGAGAAACTTCATTTGTATTTCTCCATCACTAGCCCTGCACATTTCAGAGTCATTTGCATTGTCACCCTGAGAACTTTTGGGTTCTTGGATGGAAAGTCAGTAGAGTGTGGTGTGTGGGGATTCCACAGCTCTCACCCTTGTACTAGTTTACACCTTTCAATCAAACATTCAGTATAATTACCTGGATAATGTCACCAACCTTTTTAGCTTCCACATTTTTTTTCTGATAATCAGGTCCCCACCCCAGTGATTCTGGATTTGCATGTCTCTCTGAGGTGTTTTTCGTGTAATCACAGTTCTTTGATACATTTGAAAAATCATGGAGTTTAAGTATTCAGATAATTATAGATTGAAAGATGGGTTCCAGCACACTAAGTGGGCTCCACCTTCTGGTGCTTTTCATAGGTAACATGCACAGTGCTATAGTCTTCACACTGTTTACAGTCCTAGGCACCAGCCACTCCACTGCCTCTTTACTACAGCTCTGCTCTTGCTTAGCTAATGGAGGAGGAG
>NW_007226879.1:0-724 GCF_000164805.1 Carlito syrichta
TCCAAGTAACGGGAGACCTCAGATGAAATGCTTGGGACATATTGAAAAAACGGTTACAATCTGCCAAAGTTCTGAATTTTGCACCTGTTGCATGCAATTGATCATCACACATCCATGGAGCATCTCTTGGGAAAAAGCAGAAGAGATCAACTGACATTCAGTACACACTAATACCTTCAGTAGCAGACAGGGCACAGGCAGCAGAGACCATGGAAAAAGCAGTGGGAGGAAATCTTAACCTGGGATCAGTCAGAGAAAAAAATCCAAAAATATAGACTGCCAGCATTTTCTCTGTTTTGGGACTGGACAGAGATATTATTTTCATTATCAATTTCTGAGCTGCCTGTATCCTGAGCAGCTTTCATTCTGAGACCATGGGGTGATTAACACAATCCTCTGAAATTGACTATTCTTTGCCCTGAGCAGATACCCCGAGTGTGGGATGCGCATAGAAACGTGTCCCAACCCCATACTGGAATGAACACATGCACATGCAAAGGGATTGGGAGACCTAGCAGCAGACAATTTGGGAGGTTTTCATAGGAATACTTGCTGGGGAGAGCTGAATGCTGGCAGTGAGAACTGTGGAGGGAAAACGGATAGGGAATCTGAAGCAGACTCCTCAAGAAGGAGTGAGGAGAGCCCACCAAGCCAGAATGGTACTCCTGAGCCTTGCAACCAGATTGTAAGGACTAGAGACTGGAACTACTGAGAATGGAGCAAA
>NW_007226880.1:0-959 GCF_000164805.1 Carlito syrichta
AAGGAGTGAGGAGAGCCCAACCAAAGCCAGAATGGTACTCCTGAGCCTTGCAACCAGATTGTAAGGACTAGAGACTGGAAACTACTGAGAATGGAGCAAAATCTTCTGGAAGAGGAACTGAGCAGACACTTGTTTTTCTTTATTCTCCTTTTTTCTATCCTTCTCCTTTCTCCTTTGTCTCCTATACCCTGTCTTGGCCTAAGTAACTCTGCAAGCATATCTGTTGTATAGTCATATTGTGCAGAGATGAAGAACATGTCCCAGATGGCCCATTCCCTGGATAGCAAATATTATGACCTGCCAATAGGTTCTGAAACCTTGAAGCACTCCTTGTCTTTTAGTAAGTACTCAAAAGTTAAAAGAGACAGCACATTACCTGACCTCCAATTCTAATTCATAGTTGAACAATCCTGAAGCTCAAGGAAGGACCAAAAGTAGAATCAATATCAGAAGTGATATCTTCTCCATTTTTCACTGAGCAATGGAATTTAAGAGACAAATAGTAAAAATGCTACAAATTTAGAATAATCAATGAAGAAGTGCTGGTGACCAGAGACCCAATAAAGAATCAGTGCTAGGGAGAAGAGCTACTGGGGCAAAATCAATGGCTGTCTATAAGAAGGACAGTACCCCAAAAGAACTTACATATATCATATAATTATAGGACAGAATAAATAAAAATCTAGAAAGGCTGGGACTAGACTAAATTGAGTTGCAAAAGAGCTGGACAAACTCAAGAAATGATTCTTAGAAATAACAGAAATGAATAACTCTATTCAATATACAAATGACAAAGTGACAAGCATGGGAAGCAGATTTGATCAAACAAAAGAAAATATCTCAGAGTTGAAAAACCAAATTATGGAATTAGTACATCTATAAAATATAGAAAAAAAATAGAAGATGAGAAATTCTCCAAGAGAAATTTGATTTTATCAAGAAACCAAATCAACATCTGA
>NW_007226881.1:0-623 GCF_000164805.1 Carlito syrichta
GTTTATTGTCTTTCTTTTGATTTGGGGGTTGATTCTTCCGTGTTTTAAATCTTTTTCCTGTACTCTTGTGAAGAACGTTGTCCTTCTTTTTTCCCTTTCTTCTGTGTTTAAAACTTTCTTAAGAGCTTCATGTGGAGCAGGTGTAGAGGCAGTGTATGTTCTTAGGGATTGAATGTATGGGAAAGATTTTAATTCTCCTTCACTGATGAAGCTTTGCTTACCTGGGTAGATTATTCTTGGTTAAAATTGTTTATCTTTGAGGACTTTGAAGATCGGACTCCAAGTTCTTCTAGCCTGAAGTGTTTCTGTAGATACATCTGCTGCTATTCTAATTGGTCTACCCCGGTAAGTGGTCTGACCATTTTCTCTTGCTGCCATTAGGAATTTTTCTTTTATACCTATTTTGTTTAGGTGAGTTATTAGGTGACTAGGAGTTGGTCTTCTCATTTGTTGCCTTGCAGGGGTTCTCTGACTGTCTTGCATTTGAATTTTGACATTGCTGATGAGATGAGGGAAATTTTCTTGAATAATTGCATGGAATGTTAGTTCCAGGGTGGTCGCTGTCTCTCTTTTTGCCTCACGAAGTTCACTTACTCTTAGGTTCAGACTCCTGAAATAATCGC
>NW_007226882.1:0-1530 GCF_000164805.1 Carlito syrichta
CGATTAAAAGTTGACCTATAAAACCATTATGAATCACTAACAATTTGGAAAGCAAGTATGCCGTAAAACACTTAGAGAGCCCATGGGAAACTAAAGAGATACTCAAGAGTTCCACTTGTTCCTTCCCTTGTAAAGGAAAATGCGGAAGACAAGGAAGAGACATCTGAAACGGATTTAGAAACTTGCTTTCCACGACATCTGTACCGCCGACTTCCTAAAGGCTGGTTGTGGAACAAACAGTCTTCCTTCATGTGGTAACAAAGGAGCCATCTTAGACACAATATGTACACTTCTAGGAAAAATTTCCAACTCCTGTTTTCCATCTTCAAAAAAACCAATAAATTACTTATGAAACCAAAAATTAAAAACATACTACCAATTGCGTTAAGTCCGCCATGAGATTTCCAGCTGAAAATGATTCCTAATGTAAAACATATCACCAGAATGTTTTCCCAATGAAGTTGCAAAGAAGTAAGCTGTGTACACTGGAGTCTTAAAGAATGTTTCTTGACACCCAACACAGCAGACCTGTTGGAATTTCTCACATAAGGTGTGAATCTGTTGATGTTTCTCCATGAGCACAGAGAGGGCTTGAAGCAAATTGTTCACTTCCTTTTGACCCATATCCTGGAAATAGAAAACAAAAATGTGACCCAAACTGTGTGAATTTTAATATTTCAAAAACATTGGCACTACATTCACCGCAAAGCAAGAGTCTTGAAATTAATCCTGGCTAACAGTTTTATGATCTATTGTAAATAATTGTGCCCACCACTCATATCCTAAAACAAGTATTTCATCTTTTCAATCACTCGTTAAGTAGAGAAGTTTCCTTTTACAAAGATTCAAGACACAGGTCTTCGTTTTGGGTCTAAAATCCAGAGATGATTCTTGACATAAATTACTTACAGCAAATAGGCAAGATCTAGAAAGCGATGCCACCTAACAGACATTAAGTAAAAATCATCTCTCTTGCCAATAGTTTCAGCATGAATTAATCCTTGCTCATCCCAGCGTATGCACAGCTGAAACTCCCGGGAATGCTGGCCTTTCCACACTCTGCCCTTTTCCCCATCCGTGATGCCAGCCTCTCCTCTCTTGCCGTTCACTCCCAGAGTGCTCCTGACCTTCCACCTTGGCAATAGCGTCAGCATGAATTAGTCCGTGCTCGACTCAGTGGACGCACAGCTGAAGCGCCAGGTAATGCAGGCCTTTCCACTCTTTGCCCACTTCCTCAACAGTGATGTCGGTCTCTCCTCTCATGCCGTTCACTCCAGAGTTCTCCAAAGATTCCACCATTCCCCATTACTGCAATGTCTACGTCATATGCGGAATCGCAGTGCTGCAGAACCATGTGTCCAGTACAGTTCTGGACATTTAAATAACCGGATCATACAGGAACTCTGTCATTCTCAAAATGGCTCAGCGGTAGGTGCTCTTTTGGATTGTTGGGGATTCATTCTTCTGTTCGGATGGGTTCTTGTCACGTGCCCAGGTTGTCCTAGGATTCCTGGGCTTGAGCTGGGCTCC
>NW_007226883.1:0-412 GCF_000164805.1 Carlito syrichta
TCGGTCTCTCCTCTCATGCCGTTCACTCCAGAGTTCTCCAAAGATTCCACCATTCCCCATTACTGCAATGTCTACGTCATATGCGGAATCGCAGTGCTGCAGAACCATGTGTCCAGTACAGTTCTGGACATTTAAATAACCGGATCATACAGGAACTCTGTCATTCTCAAAATGGCTCAGCGGTAGGTGCTCTTTTGGATTGTTGGGGATTCATTCTTCTGTTCGGATGGGTTCTTGTCACGTGCCCAGGTTGTCCTAGGATTCCTGGGCTTGAGCTGGGCTCCTGCCACAGCCTCCAGGGGAGCTGGGAAAACAGACGTGGGACGTTGCACCCCGCTGGAAGTATGTAGGCAATGGATTCCCTTTCCCAGGAAAAGAAGTCGAGATGAATACGGTCCTCGTGGTTTCAGAG
>NW_007226884.1:0-708 GCF_000164805.1 Carlito syrichta
CTTCCCTCAGGCCCAGATTCAATTCCACGGACATTCCTTGCATACCGCCCCCACCCCCGCTCCCTCTGGCAACATAACGGGCTCAACCCGGCCTCGGAAATCCCACTCTCCACCCTCTCTGCCACAATCCAGCCTCGGGGTCCCCGTGAAACTCACAATAGCTCTGACATGCGCCCACTTGGGCCCTTAATGCTGCTGGGTGATGGCATGCCCTTAGGACATCCTCTGGCCCACTCTCAGGGGACACTTTCCTGTCTCCTCGTGCGGCTCCCCCCATGCCTGTCTCTACTGATATCCTAACCATCTCACCAGAGGCAGAAGCAATCCCGAGAGGACGTCCAGGCTCCTGCCACACAGCTTCCACCCAACTTGACCGCCTAGGCTCGGGTACTCCACCTTCTCTCCCTAATCTCTGCACGGACTCATTTTACCTGAGACACGGATGCAGTAGACAAAGTCTAAAGTGAAGCCTGTTGCCTACAGCTGGTTTCTCTTGCTGTCCCTCGTCGTCTTCTCCGTGTCTCTTACCAAGTCTTGCAGCAGCGGCTGAAGCTTCTCGGGACATTTGCACAAAAGCTGCATCCTGGAGCACACAATGCGGAACCTGGTCACGTTTCTTCAACCCTGAGGAATTAAATGGTTTCCAAAGTAAATGGACTTGGCATGATTCCTACCGCAACATCAGAAACTGGAATCGTGTCATCTTAA
>NW_007226885.1:0-860 GCF_000164805.1 Carlito syrichta
CGGGACATTTGCACAAAAGCTGCATCCTGGAGCACACAATGCGGAACCTGGTCACGTTTCTTCAACCCTGAGGAATTAAATGGTTTCCAAAGTAAATGGACTTGGCATGATTCCTACCGCAACATCAGAAACTGGAATCGTGTCATCTTAAAATGGTGAACTGATTTACTCTCCACCTGCACATTGTTTTCCCAAGTAACTTCTCGGAAAGCTCCCTGACATTCGTTACCTCCCAAAGGCGAAGGAGGATGCAGTGCACTGCACTTTTTTTGCAAATATTCCCTGTATCTAACAGCAGTTTCATTTCCTCTCAATACCACGGAGGTCCTGGGAAGTCAATTCAATGAGGGGATCACCCCCATTCACCCAGACTTTGGTCTTAGATTCAGCTAGCATATCTCTAGAAATGCACACAAGTTACTGTTACAGCAAGACTCTCTTGTGATGAGAGGGGTGAAAATGCGCCCTCCTCACGGGGTCCTGAGTAATAGCTCTCCATTCTGGAAAACCGAGGGTGAAGAGCTAAAGCAGCTTATCTGCTTGGAGAACAGTCAAGTAAACTATATTATTCAGTGGAGACGCCAATCGACACAGGACAATGTTTTCCTGAAGCGATTGGCTCCGATGAATGCTAAGAGATGGCACAGATAGCACGGCTGAAAACAGCCAACAACCAGACCTTTCCTCCTGTTGTACTGCCGGAGTTTGCTCAGCGTCGTCCTCGGTTGCCTCCCTGGACTCGTCTGTGTTCATTTTGTCTGCAAGAAGAGCCTGATTCATGGAAGTGACACAGAAAACGAAAATTCATTAAAAGTTCATGCGAAGCCGGGCTCGGTGGCTCAGCCTGTAATCCCGCGCCT
>NW_007226886.1:0-485 GCF_000164805.1 Carlito syrichta
GCATATCTCTAGAAATGCACACAAGTTACTGTTACAGCAAGACTCTCTTGTGATGAGAGGGGTGAAAATGCGCCCTCCTCACGGGGTCCTGAGTAATAGCTCTCCATTCTGGAAAACCGAGGGTGAAGAGCTAAAGCAGCTTATCTGCTTGGAGAACAGTCAAGTAAACTATATTATTCAGTGGAGACGCCAATCGACACAGGACAATGTTTTCCTGAAGCGATTGGCTCCGATGAATGCTAAGAGATGGCACAGATAGCACGGCTGAAAACAGCCAACAACCAGACCTTTCCTCCTGTTGTACTGCCGGAGTTTGCTCAGCGTCGTCCTCGGTTGCCTCCCTGGACTCGTCTGTGTTCATTTTGTCTGCAAGAAGAGCCTGATTCATGGAAGTGACACAGAAAACGAAAATTCATTAAAAGTTCATGCGAAGCCGGGCTCGGTGGCTCAGCCTGTAATCCCGCGCCTTTGGGAGGCTGAGGTGA
>NW_007226887.1:0-732 GCF_000164805.1 Carlito syrichta
GTTGGAGGCTGTGATGAGCCATGATGGCAACCCCGCACTCCAGCCTGGGTGACCGAGAGAGACTGTCTCTAATTAAGAGAAAGAGAGAAGTCCCAGCCCACTTCCATTCACCTAGACGCTCTAGACAGGGGGAAGCTATCCCAGAGTCACCTGTGGTGGGTTGCTGGGTGAGAGTGCGGAGGGGGTTTCTTGTTCAAGACTATGGAGCCAGGAGTCCCAGTCTCTAGATTCAGTGACTCGGAATCTCCCGCAATGGTGCGGGGAGTTCCGTGTAGAGACATGGCCTGGTTCCCATCCTTCGCGACTTCGCTTTGTGTCCGAACCAGGTGGAGCCAGTGTTCCCCAAAGGCCTCGGGGGTGGGGGGTGGTGGTTTGCCCGAAATCCTTCAGCTTGCAGGTTGGAAACAGGGTCAGAGGCCCTGGTGTCGTGGCCAAAGCCGGCAGTCCCAGCTACTCGAGAGGCCGAGGCAGGAGCACGGCTTGAGGCCGGGGAGTTCAGACCAGCTGGGGAAACACAGGGAGACACTATCTCTACCTAAAACAAATTTCAAAAACTGATCGTATGGGGTGGCACGGGCCTGAGGTCCCGGCCACTTGGGTGGCTTATGGAGGAGGATCCCGTGAGCCCAGGAGTTGGAGGCTGCAGTGAGCTTTGATTGAACCTCTGCACTCCAGCCCGGGTGACACAGCGAGACTGTCTCTAAGTCAGAGAGAGAGAGAGAGAGAGAAGCG
>NW_007226888.1:0-811 GCF_000164805.1 Carlito syrichta
TTGGCCAGTGTGACAATAGTAAATGTGACACAGGATAATGTGAGAAGTATTTGTACACAGGGACCTGCTGAGTCGGCTAATCTTGGCACCCCTGCCATCACCACTGTGGGAGTGAGCCCAGACTAGCCGGCTTGATAATGAAAGACATGTGGACTAGTCTTTATGTTGGCCTTCTCAACAGCCAGCCAATACATGTGGCCAAGCCTCTCAGCTAATGATAAAGACTACAGATGCTGGGGCTGGCGATGGCTCACTCCTATAATCCCAGTGCTTTGGGAGGCCAACACAGGAGGATTGCTTGAGCCCTGAAGTTCAAGACCAGCTTAGACAACATAGTGAGACCTTGTCTCTACAAAAAACAAAAATAAAAAAATAAGACAAGCATGGTGGCACACACCTCCAGTCTCAACTACTCAGGAGGCTGAGGGAGAAGTAACCCCTAGTCCAGGAGGTCAAGGCTGTTGTGAGCTGTGATGGTGTCACTGCACTCCAGCCTGTGTGACAGAGTGAGACTACAACTCAGAAACAACAACAACAAACCTACAGATGCAAGCCTAGCCGAGACCAAAAAAGTTCCTCCTTGACGAGCTCAGCCCAAATATTCCAACCTATGTGCACAAATGATTGTTTTAATTCACCGAGTTTGGGAGTGCTTTGTTTTTCAGCAATAGATAACAGATAAAT
The DNA here is from genome assembly GCF_000164805.1 of Carlito syrichta. Lineage (NCBI taxonomy): Eukaryota > Metazoa > Chordata > Mammalia > Primates > Tarsiidae > Carlito > Carlito syrichta. Next base: position 685 of record NW_007226888.1, read on the forward strand.
AAATTGGTGCCTAGAAGTGGGGTGCTTCTGTAACAAAAACCAAAGCACATGGCCTTGGCTTTGGGACCAAGTGGTGGGGAAGCTGGGGAAGCTGTGAAGCCAGTAAGTCTTGAGAATGGTGAGCACA
>NW_007226889.1:0-718 GCF_000164805.1 Carlito syrichta
CTGTGGGAGTGAGCCCAGACTAGCGGCTGATAATGAAAGACATGTGGACTAGTCTTTATGTTGGCGTCTCAACAGCCAGCCAATACATGTGGCCAAGCCTCTCAGCTAATGATAAAGACTACAGATGCTGGGGCTGGCGATGGCTCACTCCTATAATCCCAGTGCTTTGGGAGGCCAACACAGGAGGATTGCTTGAGCCCTGAAGTTCAAGACCAGCTTAGACAACATAGTGAGACCTTGTCTCTACAAAAAACAAAAATAAAAAAATAAGACAAGCATGGTGGCACACACCTCCAGTCTCAACTACTCAGGAGGCTGAGGGAGAAGTAACCCCTAGTCCAGGAGGTCAAGGCTGTTGTGAGCTGTGATGGTGTCACTGCACTCCAGCCTGTGTGACAGAGTGAGACTACAACTCAGAAACAACAACAACAAACCTACAGATGCAAGCCTAGCCGAGACCAAAAAAGTTCCTCCTTGACGAGCTCAGCCCAAATATTCCAACCTATGTGCACAAATGATTGTTTTAATTCACCGAGTTTGGGAGTGCTTTGTTTTTCAGCAATAGATAACAGATAAATAAATTGGTGCCTAGAAGTGGGGTGCTTCTGTAACAAAAACCAAAGCACATGGCCTTGGCTTTGGGACCAAGTGGTGGGGAAGCTGGGGAAGCTGTGAAGCCAGTAAGTCTTGAGAATGGTGAGCACACTGTTAACAGAGG
>NW_007226890.1:0-1003 GCF_000164805.1 Carlito syrichta
ACTCCAGCCTGTGTGACAGAGTGAGACTACAACTCAGAAACAACAACAACAAACCTACAGATGCAAGCCTAGCCGAGACCAAAAAAGTTCCTCCTTGACGAGCTCAGCCCAAATATTCCAACCTATGTGCACAAATGATTGTTTTAATTCACCGAGTTTGGGAGTGCTTTGTTTTTCAGCAATAGATAACAGATAAATAAATTGGTGCCTAGAAGTGGGGTGCTTCTGTAACAAAAACCAAAGCACATGGCCTTGGCTTTGGGACCAAGTGGTGGGGAAGCTGGGGAAGCTGTGAAGCCAGTAAGTCTTGAGAATGGTGAGCACACTGTTAACAGAGGCTACAAAAGAGGTAAAGAAACACCTACTGCAGCTAGAAAAATAGTGATCTGAGCTTGGTAGTCATGGAACAATGGGTAAAATGTTGCCTGCAGTAGCTAGTGAGCATCTGGATTTGATTAACAAAGACAGCCGTATAGAAAGTTCAATTTGTTGGCCAGACATGGTGGGTCACACCTGCAATCTCAGCACTTTGGGAGGGCATTGAGAAAGGATTGCCTGAGCCCAGGAATTCAAAACCAGCCTGGGCAACATGGCAAGACCTTGTCTCTACAATAAATGAAAAAATTAGCCAGGCATGATGGCACACACCTGTAGTACCAATTACTTGGAAGGCTGAGGCAGAAAGATTGCCTGAGTCCGGCAGGCTGAAGCTGCAGTGACTGTTAGTGTGCCACTGCACTCCAGACAGTGGCATAGTGACTTCGACCCCCCCAAAAAAAAATTCAACTTGTTAATTGGCTTCTTTTAACTGCCTATGGTAAGGTACAAAAGAAAAAGAGATGAACTAAAATAAATTCTGTTCATAAACAGAACTTAGGAGAAATATAGAGGGACTGAAACATGCTTGGAAGAAAATAAATTGCTCCTTATTTTCAATCTTCTCTGTCAGTAAAAATTGTCAACATTGAAAATGGCTTCTGGGTAAAGAGCAAATCAAAGTGTG
>NW_007226891.1:0-789 GCF_000164805.1 Carlito syrichta
TGGGATGAAATAATGCTTTGTGGGAATTTTTTTTAATTTTTAATTTTTCCATTATGGCTACTGGAAATATTCTTTTCTAAATAAATGGAATGGCTTTACAAGTAGCACCAGGGTTTCAGAAGCAATTTACAAGTCAGGAATAGATTTAATATACTTCCAGACACTCATTAGCCCTTTTCAAAATAAGCAATTCGAGGCAGATTTTGTTTCCTCTATAAACCCAACCTCCTCATCTTTCCACCCTAATTATTTTGAAGCAAATCCCAGACACTATATCATTTTGTGTATAAATATTTCATTATGTATCTCTAAACAACGGTGGTTTTGGTTTTAACTTAAAACACACCATCACACCCTTTGAAAAAAAACAATGATAGCCCCTTAATGTTGTCAATATTTAGCAGTGCCTGCATTTTTCCTTTGAGTTGTATAATTTTTAAAGTATAGTTTATCTCAAATAAATCCGTTCATTACAAAGGGATTGATAGGCCTCTTGAGTCTCTTAATCTTTGGTGCACCCTATGCTATAGGACTAGGTTTGTAGGTCTACTGTGCAGTAACAGACCAAAAGACAGACAACAAGGTGTGCATCAGAGGAAGAGTTTAATGATCACGGGGTGCCAAGTGAGGAAATGGAAGGAGACACTCACATACATCTACCCGAGGAGTTCTGAGCTGGTGCTCTGAAGGGGATCACGGAAGGTCAGGGGCTGGAAAATTGGAGTCACTGATTGGTTGGGGCAAAAGAAATGAAGTTATTGGAATGTAGAAACTGCATTCTTTGATGAT
>NW_007226892.1:0-682 GCF_000164805.1 Carlito syrichta
AATCCCAGACACTATATCATTTTGTGTATAAATATTTCATTATGTATCTCTAAACAACGGTGGTTTTGGTTTTAACTTAAAACACACCATCACACCCTTTGAAAAAAAACAATGATAGCCCCTTAATGTTGTCAATATTTAGCAGTGCCTGCATTTTTCCTTTGAGTTGTATAATTTTTAAAGTATAGTTTATCTCAAATAAATCCGTTCATTACAAAGGGATTGATAGGCCTCTTGAGTCTCTTAATCTTTGGTGCACCCTATGCTATAGGACTAGGTTTGTAGGTCTACTGTGCAGTAACAGACCAAAAGACAGACAACAAGGTGTGCATCAGAGGAAGAGTTTAATGATCACGGGGTGCCAAGTGAGGAAATGGAAGGAGACACTCACATACATCTACCCGAGGAGTTCTGAGCTGGTGCTCTGAAGGGGATCACGGAAGGTCAGGGGCTGGAAAATTGGAGTCACTGATTGGTTGGGGCAAAAGAAATGAAGTTATTGGAATGTAGAAACTGCATTCTTTGATGATTCAGCTTCTTGGGGGTCCTGCAGGCCAGCTGGCATCAGTAGTTTCACCAGCACACAGGACTTGAAAGAATATCTCGAATGGAAAACATGTTTTATTATGTCCAAGTTGTTCTCTATAGATCACTTAAGGGGAGCTATAGACTAGGGCTGTCA
>NW_007226893.1:0-599 GCF_000164805.1 Carlito syrichta
TCTGGGAACAGGGAAACACCTCATATCAACAGGGTGCCTGAATGAAATGTAATTGTATACCTAACCCTTAACTGTACCCCACAACATCATAATAATAAATAAATTTAAAAAAATAAAAATAAAAAAATTAAAAATAAATTTAAAAAAAAAAGAAATGAGTCTTGCTATATTGCCCAGGGTGATCTTAACCTCCTGATCTCAAGCAATCCTCCCACCTCAGCCTCTCAAAGTACTGGGATTACAGGCACAAGCCACCCCATCTAGCCCTAAACTTTAAAACACAAAATCAGAGCCACAAAAAAGAAGCAGCCTCAGAAATAAAAAACGCAGAACCTGGAGCTTGCGGTGTGATGGAACAGAGTAGCCTCACTTTTGTGCAGTGCCTCCTAGTTCACCAGGGGCTGTCTCCCCAGCCAGCTCTGCACATCTGTCACCAGAGCCATCTTTGCTGAGTGGAAAGGAGGCAGAGCTAAAGCAACTTATTCCAGGTCACACTGTGTGTAGGGACCAGGGCCAGGGACAGGGGTGCAGGGGCCCCACCTGCCAGCCCAAACAAACCCCTTCTGGCCACCGGGGGCAATGTGTGGAGGATCAGGCCT
>NW_007226894.1:0-1010 GCF_000164805.1 Carlito syrichta
GAATGTAATTGTATACCTAACCCTTAACTGTACCCCACAACATCATAATAATAAATAAATTTAAAAAAATAAAAATAAAAAAATTAAAAATAAATTTAAAAAAAAAAGAAATGAGTCTTGCTATATTGCCCAGGGTGATCTTAACCTCCTGATCTCAAGCAATCCTCCCACCTCAGCCTCTCAAAGTACTGGGATTACAGGCACAAGCCACCCCATCTAGCCCTAAACTTTAAAACACAAAATCAGAGCCACAAAAAAGAAGCAGCCTCAGAAATAAAAAACGCAGAACCTGGAGCTTGCGGTGTGATGGAACAGAGTAGCCTCACTTTTGTGCAGTGCCTCCTAGTTCACCAGGGGCTGTCTCCCCAGCCAGCTCTGCACATCTGTCACCAGAGCCATCTTTGCTGAGTGGAAAGGAGGCAGAGCTAAAGCAACTTATTCCAGGTCACACTGTGTGTAGGGACCAGGGCCAGGGACAGGGGTGCAGGGGCCCCACCTGCCAGCCCAAACAAACCCCTTCTGGCCACCGGGGGCAATGTGTGGAGGATCAGGCCTGCCTGGGAGGGAAAAGAATGACTTTCTCACATGGAGGGGAAGAGATGGCCCAGAGAGCTCACGTCACCTGCCTGGGTTCACACAGCTAGGAAGGTAAGGTGTGAGACAAAGTCCGGCCTGGGCCCTCAGGCCAAAGCAGAGACATCACCATGGGGTATACCCCATGGGGTGTACCCCGGGCTCCTACGTGGCCCCTGAGCAGGGTACCTGGACCACTAAGGATCCATAGCCAGGCAGCCAGACAACGAGTGCCTAGGTCCAGACATCTCAAAGCTCAGGCTACCCCATCCCAGACAGGAACAACAAGCCCTCTCCAGCAGCATTGGCAGGAGACCCTTGTCACTGGCTCGTCTGAGAAATGCTCAGGTTTGGGGTCAGGTGGACATGGATTTGAATCCCAGCTCTGCTCTCTGTGAGCTGGGTTAGGCTCTGATCATGACTTTTATAACACCAGC
>NW_007226895.1:0-995 GCF_000164805.1 Carlito syrichta
TATTTTTCTGTCACTGTACAAGAAGATTCTTTGTGGTATTGAGGTATTATCTCTTACTGTTCAGATCCAGGAACTCTCTCTCTCCCTCTGTCTGTATTCTTTATTGTCACATAGTCTTTTTCTTGTCCATTTCATATCTTCCACTAGGAGAAAAAGTGGCAATGCTGTTATTACTCACCCTGCTGTGACTCCTCAGGACTCATTTGTTTAGGAACAGTATAGATCTTCTGGCTTCTGCAGTTCTCCAATACAACTTATTTAATGCAGCTTATGACATTAAGTTGTGACAGCGTGTCATTCTTCATGCTGCTCTGGAAGAGTAGGGTCCAAAGAGTCTTTAAAGGTTGATACTAAACTTCATAGTTGATGGAAAAAAGTATAAATCTTACTCAGAGCATTCAGGAACATGTGAGCACTAGTTCATTTTTCTCCTCATGATAAGTTTACCATTCAGAATTTTACATTACGAGCACAGAAAAACATGTCTTCAAACTGTATCTTCTCTTGACTTTTGCAGGTCATAATCACCGCACTCCTAGAATGTTATCTCTTTTGATGCTGACTGCCTCCCTGCCTTCCACACACCTCTACTGGTTGGGAGGGTGGGTCCCCTGGGCAGAGGAAGAAAAACAGTTCACAGAGGTCTATTCCTTTTCTGGCATATTCTCTCTGGCAAACTAGGTAGGTGTTTTAAGCTCCCACATGATATTATTAAGTGCATAGTTAGGAATAAATACTTGCAATAGACTTATGCAAGTTAGTATGAGCAGATTCCTCACACCACTAACTGTGTTACCTAAGAATCACCTGAAAAATGTCATGGCCTGCCCAAGTTTCTATCCAGGGTGGGGGAGAACTATCCCAAAACTAATTAAAAGATAGTGGAAAAACAAAATAAAAAGGCCTTCTAATTTTTGACAAACCACAGTTGTTCAATAAGTTATACATTTGAAAAAAGAGGTTTTTTACCAAAATGTCTTAAGATGTTTTGAACA
>NW_007226896.1:0-2047 GCF_000164805.1 Carlito syrichta
AAAAAAAAAAAAGGATAAAGAAAATAGCCACTAAATAACAATGGAAGGACTTTTCCCCCTAAGGTGCCATCATTAGCTGCTCTCAACAGTATTGTCTTATTTCATTTCTCTTCATTATTCTACTCACTTCTTGCCTTTATTCCTTTAATCAGATACAACATTGCTTACTTTTTTCCTTTTTCCAGTTTGTAGAAACTATTCAATAATCCAAATAAATGATCTATAATGTCCAATTTATCAGTTCCCATTCTATCTTCATTGGATTTCATACAATTTGAATTTAAGCATAATGAAAACACCGCTTGTGAATGCCTTTTGAATAACTGGTATAGATGATATCTCTTATCTGAAGTGCAAATAAAATCATGTTGTATGTTTCCAATTAATTGCTTCAGATGTCCTTTCTATCCTTCAGCAGAATATTCTATACCCTTTTTCATTGTAACTCCCATTGCACTCTTCCCAAAAAGTGCTCCTTCGTAGGGGCTGGGCCAATTTACAAATAGAATGTGAAATGGGAACTAAAGTCTAATCTGGCAACTATAGGTCATTGCATCTGCCTGGGTCTCTTCTTTTAGAGCATTTGTGTAGACTATTTCCACAAATCAGATGGATTTTGTCTGCAACTGTGATTTTTGTGTCCTCTCCATCTGAGCACAAGATTACAGTTCTTTAATTGTTCCCTCATGAGCAGTCATTGTTCCTTAAGTGGACCGCCATATTGGAGGGGCTGAGTGAGAAAAGCTTGTAGGCTCAGTTCACCCCTTCCCCATGAGCCTCCAGATGAGAAATTGCTCAGATCACTGACATCAGGTCACCAGTGCACACCTTTCTGTCTCATCTCTGATAACCTTGGGATGCTTTTCTTCCACTGGGACTGATATAAAAGTTTCTATGAGTAGAAAGAGACAAAATCCTATAATATTGACAGTAAGAATTATCTTTCATAATTATTTTTATTAAAGGCACTAGTTATTTCAAATTCATTGTTAGAGTTTTAGGAAGTCGTTTTCAAAATGATGCTTTTAATTCCTTGGTTCACCTATTCCATCAAGGTTGTGAATTTGACATCTGTGATCCAGAAAGTAGGTATAATTTAAGGGCATGAAAGTTTCTTCTAGCTTAGGTCTCATACCTTGGATGTATTTTAGCCTAGTTAGATTTGTGAAGTGAAGGGATTAAATTAAAATAGCATAGTCTATTTTAGGTATCTTTTTTGACTTAACCACCTTCTACAGTAATACTTACCTCATCATCTTATGTGTTGTATAATAAGTAAATAATTTTAACTTGTCAAAAATAGGTCAACATGTTATTACACATTGTATCATTGGTAGTATAACCCAAAGTCCATGTTTCTTCAGGGTAGCCCTGGGTTTTATGTATTATCCTGGTATTGGTGATTATCAGTCTACTCTCAAGACTGCTTCAGTTTGAATGACAAATTATATGGCTGCTTTAAGTTTTGGTTGCTTAAATGCAATCTTAATAATAGTTCCATAAAATAAATTTTAACTTTTTCCCATTTAATAAGTAACATTTGTTATTCAATTTTTAAAATTAATGATTAAAAAATAATTAAAAAAATAAATTAAGAGACCAGAAATATAAAATGATATCTATAATGTTTAGTTGGAAACTAAATGTATATTAAATATGATTTAGACATAACTACATGTGGCAACTTCAACAAAACTACTTATTTTACAAGTCTGAACTTCTTGCATTTTACTCTTAAAAACATGAAATGTTTTATTTAAATGGTTTTTATGATTTTGTTCCTAAAAAGTGAGTTGAGAGACAAGATTTAGGCTGTCATTTTTTCTAGCCTTTGTTCTCAAATAAAACATTTTGTTCTGGGTAATCTTTAACCCCATTAGACAAAAAAAAATTCATATTATTTGCAAAATGTTTTTCATTTTTGTGCTAGTTTTTGTAGCTCTAGAGATACCTTGATGTACTGTACAAGTATTTTGATGAGTCAATAAAAGCAACTTGCAGATTTGGTAAAGAAAATCTTGAGGAAATTATAGGATAATCTTTTTTA
>NW_007226897.1:0-2047 GCF_000164805.1 Carlito syrichta
TATAAACAATAGAAACACAAAGAAAACAGTTTGTATTGTACTTTTGCAAATTAAAAAGTGGACCTATTAAACTTAAAGGTAATATGCCTGAAAACATATGCAGCATATTACTTAGATATGTAGATATGTAATTACTGTACTGTTTACAAATAAGCTTACTTTACATTTTTCAACTTTGCAGGCATCTTGTAGACTGAGAAACCATTCCCTTAGAGTTTGCAGTCAAACTGATACATTTCTTAGCTCTCCACAAAAATGAATGACTATATCAGAAACCAGACCTAGAAGCTTATAAGAACACTGACAATTAGAGGTATAAGAACACTGATATTCTGAGGTTTGAAAGAAGATCAGCAAAATAAAATAGAAGGAAGGAAAGAAGGAAAGCAGGAAGGAAGGCAGGCAGGCAGGCAGGCAGGCAAAGGACACACGAGTTACCATAAGAAAGAAGTAAAACAAGAATATCACTATAATGATAGAAGTCAAAGACCGTCTTAAACGTTTAAAGACTGGTCAGCAGTGTTATATAATGCAGAAGATGAAGTACAGAAAAAGGGCTAGCAATGACTGCTAACCATCCCCTAGCTCTACTTTTCCCCTCTTCCTTTAAGTAGTGCTTCCAAAGTTGTAGAAAAGCCAAAAATGTCAAGAAATGGAAGGTTAACCAAATTGTTTTAAAAAAGGTGGGAGAGGGATCTTCTTCCTCAGACTAGAAAGAAGAAACGATCAAGAATCATATTTCATTTGCTCGCCACTGATTACCCAGCATCTAACACAGGGCCCAGCATATGATAAGATCTCAAGTATGTATATTTGCTGAATGAATGAATGGTAAAGCTAAAGGTATATAAGAAAATTTACACTTGATGGCCTATATCACTAAAAAGCAGATGGAAATCTATCTGCTGAGAAAAATGGGGAAGCACATTGTGATCTTTAGAAATAAACATTTTAGGAAATCAAGTCACTGTGATCATGATCTCCTATCATTTTCATATAAACCATCTTTGCATTTTAATGGTACTAATTTTTAAAAGATTTATTTAATTACAAAATATCATTAGCAGTTGGACTAAAAAATTAACATTTTAAAAAATTATCATTAAAAGAAATCTACTGTAGTGAACTTACTTTTCTGACAGATGCTCTAGTCTTCATGTGATTGTTTCTGAAAGGCTGGAAAGTCGCCATAACTATTTGCTGTCTTATATAATCAATGAAGAGTTAATCCATAAAACACCTACAAAATATTAAAAGAAAACAAATTATTTAGTGAGCTTAGTAATTCAGGCAAGATTTTGTGCCAAAATAATTTTAAGCTCAATTATTTAAAGAAAAAGAAAAATAAAAGCGAACCAAAACATTCTGAGCCCTAAAAATATCCTTAGTAATCCAACATGAATATTTGAAAAACATGTGAATATTGGTACCTTAATGAGATAAGAAACTATTACAAAAGTCTTATTTTAGGTCCAAAATTATATTTTATCTATTCAATCTCACTGCCATTTTTTATTGCAAAGTCTCAATAAGAAATATTTGAAAAACTTTTAAAAATCTTAAGTAGAAAATTTAAAAAAAAACCCAGCTTTTCTGCTTCCCAAAAGTCACTCTTATCTCTATAGCAAGAGTAAATACACTAGAGTTCAGTACAGTCTTATTTCTTAGAAAGAAAGGCACGATAATACACAAATGAGAACTCAAAATCTGTACATATAAATTTAGATAGATGAACAAAAACAAATGCCTTATACAAGAAGCTTAAGAGCATACCAATAACTAAAGTTCAGAAGCCCCCGAGGTTAAATGATTAATAGTGTACACACATACCCATTGGGAGAAACTCTAAAACTAAGTCTTAACTTTTTTAAGAAGCTTCAATAAAATACCTTTGAGAACTTAACACAGGGCATTAACAACTCAGTATCTACATTTGACTGCAATACTTGGTCCATTCATTTAAAATCTACTTGCGCTAGATACTAATAAAGATACAGGGGAGACAAGACAGATCTCTGGCCCTCCTAGGTTCACAGCCTTCAGAGTC
>NW_007226898.1:0-2047 GCF_000164805.1 Carlito syrichta
TCAGAAACCAGACCTAGAAGCTTATAAGAACACTGACAATTAGAGGTATAAGAACACTGATATTCTGAGGTTTGAAAGAAGATCAGCAAAATAAAATAGAAGGAAGGAAAGAAGGAAAGCAGGAAGGAAGGCAGGCAGGCAGGCAGGCAGGCAAAGGACACACGAGTTACCATAAGAAAGAAGTAAAACAAGAATATCACTATAATGATAGAAGTCAAAGACCGTCTTAAACGTTTAAAGACTGGTCAGCAGTGTTATATAATGCAGAAGATGAAGTACAGAAAAAGGGCTAGCAATGACTGCTAACCATCCCCTAGCTCTACTTTTCCCCTCTTCCTTTAAGTAGTGCTTCCAAAGTTGTAGAAAAGCCAAAAATGTCAAGAAATGGAAGGTTAACCAAATTGTTTTAAAAAAGGTGGGAGAGGGATCTTCTTCCTCAGACTAGAAAGAAGAAACGATCAAGAATCATATTTCATTTGCTCGCCACTGATTACCCAGCATCTAACACAGGGCCCAGCATATGATAAGATCTCAAGTATGTATATTTGCTGAATGAATGAATGGTAAAGCTAAAGGTATATAAGAAAATTTACACTTGATGGCCTATATCACTAAAAAGCAGATGGAAATCTATCTGCTGAGAAAAATGGGGAAGCACATTGTGATCTTTAGAAATAAACATTTTAGGAAATCAAGTCACTGTGATCATGATCTCCTATCATTTTCATATAAACCATCTTTGCATTTTAATGGTACTAATTTTTAAAAGATTTATTTAATTACAAAATATCATTAGCAGTTGGACTAAAAAATTAACATTTTAAAAAATTATCATTAAAAGAAATCTACTGTAGTGAACTTACTTTTCTGACAGATGCTCTAGTCTTCATGTGATTGTTTCTGAAAGGCTGGAAAGTCGCCATAACTATTTGCTGTCTTATATAATCAATGAAGAGTTAATCCATAAAACACCTACAAAATATTAAAAGAAAACAAATTATTTAGTGAGCTTAGTAATTCAGGCAAGATTTTGTGCCAAAATAATTTTAAGCTCAATTATTTAAAGAAAAAGAAAAATAAAAGCGAACCAAAACATTCTGAGCCCTAAAAATATCCTTAGTAATCCAACATGAATATTTGAAAAACATGTGAATATTGGTACCTTAATGAGATAAGAAACTATTACAAAAGTCTTATTTTAGGTCCAAAATTATATTTTATCTATTCAATCTCACTGCCATTTTTTATTGCAAAGTCTCAATAAGAAATATTTGAAAAACTTTTAAAAATCTTAAGTAGAAAATTTAAAAAAAAACCCAGCTTTTCTGCTTCCCAAAAGTCACTCTTATCTCTATAGCAAGAGTAAATACACTAGAGTTCAGTACAGTCTTATTTCTTAGAAAGAAAGGCACGATAATACACAAATGAGAACTCAAAATCTGTACATATAAATTTAGATAGATGAACAAAAACAAATGCCTTATACAAGAAGCTTAAGAGCATACCAATAACTAAAGTTCAGAAGCCCCCGAGGTTAAATGATTAATAGTGTACACACATACCCATTGGGAGAAACTCTAAAACTAAGTCTTAACTTTTTTAAGAAGCTTCAATAAAATACCTTTGAGAACTTAACACAGGGCATTAACAACTCAGTATCTACATTTGACTGCAATACTTGGTCCATTCATTTAAAATCTACTTGCGCTAGATACTAATAAAGATACAGGGGAGACAAGACAGATCTCTGGCCCTCCTAGGTTCACAGCCTTCAGAGTCTTCAAGGGAAAAAGTTTTACAATAAAGGGTAGGACTGGGAACTGAATTCTAAAAAACCAAAAAATTTAAAGTCAAAAGGTGTAAGAAATACTTAGTTTCAAGTACTTTCTGTAAATCAAACTGGTCATATCAAGAATTGCTAGCTGAGGTTTCCAAGGCATTTGGTTAATACAAATTTACTCGATGAGGAGGTTTACATGTAAAAACAAATTTCAATCAAGTTCCCCATCAGAACTTCAAAAAAGCTAAATTTTAGTGAAAAAGATCT
>NW_007226899.1:0-854 GCF_000164805.1 Carlito syrichta
GCGGGTTAAATAAAACACAGCAAGGAAGGTCCACAGCACAGGGCTTCACACAGTGAACCCTCAACAACCATAAGCTCTTGTTTTCCACCTCTAACAAGTATTTCACATCTATTGTCTCATCTTGCTTTCCTGACTCGTCCTAGAGTGACAATAATGACCTCCTTGTTTTGCACTCTTTTCCTCCTCAACCCATTATATACCCAGCTGTCAGAAGGTTATTCCTAAGAACAGTTCTGATTCCTTCACTGCTTGGATTGGAAATCTTTAATGACTTCTCCAGGTCCAAACCAATAAACTTGAGTCTTTTTAGTTTGACATTTAGATTTTTCAGATTTAGCTTTTCCTCTTCCCACTCTACGATAGTCTCTGACCTATTCAAACTGGATGAGCCACCAATCCCCCCCCAAACCTTCCATGCCTGTGCTTTTTTTAATACTGATTTCCCTGCCTAGACTGTGCTAACCCTCCACCTTCCTTTCTATCTCATTCTATCCATCCTTCGATGCTCAGTTTTATTTCACTTCACTCTTGATATCTTTCCAAAAACCAGTCGAAATCAACTTTTTGAATATCCATTGAACATTTTAGCACCTCTCATAGGGTCTAGGTTCCCTTAAATATTACAGTGGCATTTGTAAGTGGGACAACCTCAGCTCTTTTGTGGCACAAAGCAGAGAATAAGTAAATATATTTAAGTATTAGACATGGCATAAGACCTTAAAATGCCTGAGAGTTCCATAAATCTTTTCCTTCATAGCTGATAGATTGAACACTATGTTCTGGATTGTAAGACCCCAGGGATTGAATAGGGCTTTGTGCCTCAGACAAAGGCATCCATTTCATGGGCAACTTCT
>NW_007226900.1:0-770 GCF_000164805.1 Carlito syrichta
TAGGTTCCCTTAAATATTACAGTGGCATTTGTAAGTGGGACAACCTCAGCTCTTTTGTGGCACAAAGCAGAGAATAAGTAAATATATTTAAGTATTAGACATGGCATAAGACCTTAAAATGCCTGAGAGTTCCATAAATCTTTTCCTTCATAGCTGATAGATTGAACACTATGTTCTGGATTGTAAGACCCCAGGGATTGAATAGGGCTTTGTGCCTCAGACAAAGGCATCCATTTCATGGGCAACTTCTCCTAGATAAGTCTGAATTTGCACCACATGGAAAGCAAGTAGTCAGAGGAACTAGCGCTTGAGGGAAGCTAAAAAGCAACAGAGATGCCAGTAACAGACACCTTAAGGCTGTGGGTGAATGTGAACCATGAGGTCCAGCAGAAAGCAGAGAGAGGAAAAGTCAGCGGAGGTTGTAGGCTCAGATTCGGTCCAGCAGAAGTCACCAAGAGAAAAGCAGAGTCACCACAAAAATCTATATTTGCTGCTGGAGCCTGGAATGGTGAGATGTCCAGGACAACCTTCCAGATCTCCCCTGGGCAGACTTCTCAATGGATGTTGACTTTCTGTGCTTTTTCTGTGGCTAAACCTCCTACAGTAAACCCCCATTACCTTGGGCAATCAAGTCTCTGTTGGAACAGTCTAGTAGAGCCTTGGGTAGTACACTCAGCTGTGAGATCATTTTCTCTGTGCCTGTCTTCCCTTCAGAGACAGATTTAGTCCTCTCTGCCCTTGCCTGTAGCCTATTAGTGAAATGCATCCGT
>NW_007226901.1:0-745 GCF_000164805.1 Carlito syrichta
AACTGAAGTGCTTATTTGGTCCCAGTGCTGTACTGGCCCCTTTCCATTCTCCCGGCAGTCTTGCAAGGTAGGTATCACATTTTCCATTTATCCGTTTGGAGATGCTTGTTAAGTGGCTTCTATGAACCAGCCAATTTGCCAGGGGAGCAATGAGGACTACACAGTCCTTGCTTTCTTTTCTTTTCTTTTTTTCTTAAAGAAAGATAGATTTATTAAAGGAAAATATGTTGTGAAGGGCACTATGGGCAGGACAACAGAAACAGTGTCTGCTGTCTGCTGCTCACAGTCTTTGCTTTCAAAGCACTTGCATTCCAGTGGAGGAGATGGACTCAAATCAGATGATTCCACGTATGCATGTAGAAGTGAAAACTGATGACTGAGCTAAAGGCAAGAAATCCAGCTTAAGGCCATGCAGTCAGGGAAGGCTTCTCCAAAGAAGCTGAGATATGACGGAGGAATAGGAATTAACCAGGCCAAGGAAGAATGGTGCTGAGAGGTGAGGCGAGAAGTGGAGGGTTTCGTGCATGTGCCTGGACAAAGGGTGCACCTTGATCAAGGTTCTAAATTGTGGGCAACAGAATCTCCTTTGGCTAGTGTAGGCAAATAGTGACTTATTTATTTTTTAATTTTTTTTAAAGGAGAACAAAATTTTATTACTGCTTATCTGTGGTGGAGAATTAGGGCTATTTTTTTTCTTTTTTAGGGTCTTCTATAATTTCTACATTTTCCAAAAACAATGATAGTA
>NW_007226902.1:0-792 GCF_000164805.1 Carlito syrichta
GACTACACAGTCCTTGCTTTCTTTCTTTCTTTTTTTTAAAGAAAGATAGATTTATTAAAGGAAAATATGTTGTGAAGGGCACTATGGGCAGGACAACAGAAACAGTGTCTGCTGTCTGCTGCTCACAGTCTTTGCTTTCAAAGCACTTGCAGTCCAGTGGAGGAGATGGACTCAAATCAGATGATTCCACGTATGCATGTAGAAGTGAAAACTGATGACTGAGCTAAAGGCAAGAAATCCAGCTTAAGGCCATGCAGTCAGGGAAGGCTTCTCCAAAGAAGCTGAGATATGACGGAGGAATAGGAATTAACCAGGCCAAGGAAGAATGGTGCTGAGAGGTGAGGCGAGAAGTGGAGGGTTTCGTGCATGTGCCTGGACAAAGGGTGCACCTTGATCAAGGTTCTAAATTGTGGGCAACAGAATCTCCTTTGGCTAGTGTAGGCAAATAGTGACTTATTTATTTTTTAATTTTTTTTAAAGGAGAACAAAATTTTATTACTGCTTATCTGTGGTGGAGAATTAGGGCTATTTTTTTTCTTTTTTAGGGTCTTCTATAATTTCTACATTTTCCAAAAACAATGATAGTAATAAATAAATGTTATAAAATTCACATTTGTTAAAAATCAACTATCATATTAATGTTCTTTTACAAAAAGTCATGTAACTATAATTCATTGCTTTAAATGCACATAGTAAAGTTGCACTAAATATATATAAATATTAGTGTACTTTGAGATGGTTGTGATTAATTATAGTAAGTGTATAAGAACTAATTTATCCATTTGGAAAGTG
>NW_007226903.1:0-818 GCF_000164805.1 Carlito syrichta
AGAATGTTCTTTCTGATCTGTGTGCTTTGCCCTCTGGCAAACCCATGAGAAGCAGTGTTAGAGTCTTGTGCTCATTTGCTGACATGCTTAGATTTGGTAATGAGATGGAGGACTCTTAATACGTACACCCTGAGTAATTTTATTGTAACAGAAGATTTTTTTACATTAGAAAGTAATATATAGGTACATTCAGAACTTTAAAAAAATTTTTCATTACAACAGCAAAGATCACTTGCAAATGAAGTGTTTTAATAAGTAATTTTAGTAAAAATATGGAAAGTAGTTTTGAGTTTACCCATTCTTTCTCTGTTTTTCTGCCCTGGGAGGGATTAATAGCCATAGGCCCCAGCATCTTGGAGTCACGGATGTGGTGGCCTGTTCTTTGAGTCTTCTCCAGTGCCTACACCTGCCATATTTCCTCCCGTCTGCACCAGAAACAGTGGTCAACTATCAGATCAAAAGCCTTTTATGACTCCCATTTATCTAATAGTTGTAATAACTCTTAACATTATGACGATGGCAGCAAACATTTCTATACCTCTATTTGCCAGCTAATGTTAAGTTCTTTAGATGTAGTGATGTATTTGTTTTTTATAGCAGTCCTATCGAAGGAACTATTACTGTCACTAGTTTTCAGTGGAGGAAAGGGAGAGAGACAGATTAAATAGCTTGCCTCAAATGACATGGTTGATAAGGGTGGGGGCAGGATTTGAATCTCATCAGATTAGCTGTAGGAGCTGTAGCTTAACCACCTAGCACGTGGACCAAAGCAGAGGTTCCCATAGTTTGTTAGTGTTTAAGGCACCCTTAGCATCCCA
>NW_007226904.1:0-475 GCF_000164805.1 Carlito syrichta
AATTAGCCAGGTGTAGTGGCATGCCCCTGTAGTCCCAGCTACTCAGGAGATTGAGGCAAAAGGATCACCTGAGCCCAGGAGGTCGAGGCTGCAGTGAGCTGTGATTGTGCCACTGCACTCCACACTCCAGCTTGGGCGACACAGGAAGACCCCAACAAAAAAGAAAAGAAAGAAAAAGAAAAACATCCATAGGTTCAACAATTGAGACATGAGTATACCAACTACCATAACCATTCAATTCTACAATCACTCTCTTAATAAAGTTATTACTATTTTTTTGTTGTTGGAGAGCAGTGGCATGCTCACGGCCACCCCACCATCCACCTGCTGGGCTCCGGCAATCTTTCCGCCTCAGCCTTCCAAATAGCCAGAACTTGGTGGTGCACGCCTGGGTAGGTTTTTTCGATTTATTGTGGAGATGAGGTCTCACCATGTTGCCCAGGCTGGTCTCAAACCTGTGGACTCAGGCAATCCT
>NW_007226905.1:0-445 GCF_000164805.1 Carlito syrichta
GATCACCTGAGCCCAGGAGGTCGAGGCTGCAGTGAGCTGTGATTGTGCCACTGCACTCCACACTCCAGCTTGGGCGACACAGGAAGACCCCAACAAAAAAGAAAAGAAAGAAAAAGAAAAACATCCATAGGTTCAACAATTGAGACATGAGTATACCAACTACCATAACCATTCAATTCTACAATCACTCTCTTAATAAAGTTATTACTATTTTTTTGTTGTTGGAGAGCAGTGGCATGCTCACGGCCACCCCACCATCCACCTGCTGGGCTCCGGCAATCTTTCCGCCTCAGCCTTCCAAATAGCCAGAACTTGGTGGTGCACGCCTGGGTAGGTTTTTTCGATTTATTGTGGAGATGAGGTCTCACCATGTTGCCCAGGCTGGTCTCAAACCTGTGGACTCAGGCAATCCTCTCACCTCAGCCTCCCAAAGTGCTGGGATTAC
>NW_007226906.1:0-1267 GCF_000164805.1 Carlito syrichta
TCCATTATCACAAAATAAAGGAGTTACTTCCTTGGCATTACACTGTAGCCAAAGCTAGCTATTTCTGTTGAAGAAAATACCTTAACTCGTAACTAAAATTT
The DNA here is from genome assembly GCF_000164805.1 of Carlito syrichta. Taxonomy (NCBI): domain Eukaryota; kingdom Metazoa; phylum Chordata; class Mammalia; order Primates; family Tarsiidae; genus Carlito; species Carlito syrichta. The sequence goes on from NW_007226906.1 coordinate 102, forward strand.
TATTAACATATTTCAAATCTAAAGTACTTTGCCAATTCTATAATAGCCAAGATTCAGAAAAGAAATTGGGTCTGACATTTTAACTAGAATATCACTAAACGTTTCTTTAAGACTTCTAAGTGTCAAAATGAAGATGACAACAGAAAAAAAATTAAAATGTGATATATTTCAATGGCACCATCTAAAAGCAACTGGCTGCCATTTAAAAATGAAGCTGTACAAAGTTTCTCCTTCATACCAAAAAATTATGATACATGAATTAAAAATTCAGGCCACTTCCTGTAACATCAGAAGAAAGAAGAAAACCAAACATCAGTCTGCAAACTTCTTTCCAGGGAACTCTGAAATACAGATTTATACCGGCTCACTCCAGAAAAGGGCCACGAGGCGATGAACTGGCAGGACACACCGCCAGAAGCCTGGCCTCTGCCTCCAGTTCTGCTCCTGACATGACTGCAAAGGGTGAGTGCAATTCAAGAATTCCTCGTCTCTTATTAAGTCTGTCAGCAAGAAAACACAAAAGAGAATTTTCTTCCCCTAGCACTATCCAACTTCTTATCAATTTACTATTTCCCTCTGCACATTTACTTTCTGAAATATACTACAGTTTCTCTCGGTTATCTACAGGCCGAGCATACAAGTGTACTGCCCCTGGTGACCCAGCACCCCCACTCCACAGCTGCTCCTGTAGGTCAAGGATGAAGGCCCCAGACAAAGCCAGAGGCCAACATCTGGTATGAGGAAGACTCTTTCTGGTATGTGTATAAACGTGTATGTCTTAACTTCACTCCAATGCCAAAGGTAAGAAATCTGTGAGCTAACTATTTGGAGCTCTTTCATAATGCATACATCAACAATGACCAGATTTTTTGACAAATTTTCCACAATGGCCAGGAGCAGTGGCTCACATCTGTAATCCCAGCACTTTAGAAGGCTGAGGGTGGGAGGATCACCTGAGCTCAGGAGTGTGAGACCAGCCTGGACAACACAGCGAGAACCCCATCTTTATTTTTTTAAATCTTCCACATTAAGGTAAAAACACTTACCAGAAGCACAGGGTACCTACAAGCCTCTACTGAAGAAAAGGATCACAAAACAAGGATAAAAATATGCATGCACCCATGAATCCATTTAAAATAATTAAGGTGCTTTGTGCGCCAGGTTCT
>NW_007226907.1:0-768 GCF_000164805.1 Carlito syrichta
CCTTTTTGGTCACACTGTTTCTGCTGTGAATTAGATAATTTGGTTAGTTGAATCATATTCATTTGCCCATGCACAGAACTTTTACAGAAATTATTACACTCCTCCTGAAAATCTCTATCTTCTGCCTGGAGGTATTGTGCAAACTGAATGGGAGATGAATTTTGAAAAGACAATCCTGAAGCACATTAAAATCTAGATTTTGATAACACTTGGATTAAACACCAAGCAGCCTTCCCATGAGAATTTTATTTAAAATTTCATTAGCAACAGTCATGCGTCAGGTCCTCAGGCCATTGTTCTCTCTCCTACTCTCAGCTTATGTCTCAGGAATTAGTCCTTCCAGTGTAGTTTTGCCCCTAGACTAGTTTCTACCTCAGATGTGTTTCTTTACCACATATGCAAACATACCCAGATTCCAGGTACATCTCCTTCCCTGACAGGCCATGTCCCTCAGACTGAAGTATGAAATACTCCTTCCTGCCACCAGGACAATGAGCTCAGTGTGAAGATCCTGCATGTGAGGGAGGCAGGAAGTTAGAACCTGAAATATGCAATTGTGATGGTGTGACCACACCTCCCCACAGAACTGCAATTATCATGTCACCCTTAGCAGCAATGCCAATTCATGCCTGGGGAGCTGAGGGTAGTTTCAAAAACTTTTGTATTCCCAGAGTCTATTAGAAGATTCCAGCAAGCATATCCTAAGAGACCACTAGGGTGCTGGAGATCTTTTATTCATATTCCTGAAAGTAGACAGGGTCTCCCATG
>NW_007226908.1:0-1989 GCF_000164805.1 Carlito syrichta
CATCTTACATGTTTTTAATGGGAGGGGTTGACATGACAGATGAGGCAATATAAACTAGATTAACAATGACAAGAATTCTAAAATATTAATAAAAGTAGAGAATAATCCACATGACAGGAAATATCATAAGGAAAATAAAAAGGAAAATTTCCGATGAGTAAAACTATCTGCAACTTATATTACATAATGTGTATCTGCCCTACCATAAAAGAATCTCTCAAAATCCATAAGTTCCTAACAAAAGAACACAGAACCCAAATAAAGTGGTCTCCCCCAATCTAAGATATTGTCTGTCATCGATTGAATCTCAGAAAATATATACAAATTCTATAAGTTTACAGTTACTTTCATAATCAACATCTTTCATAGTAGTTAGGTCATGTACTAATTGCCCCAATAGACATAAAGGAAAAGAAACAAATGTTCACCCATTATTTTCAGACAGGCTGTCTCAGTGTAGCACAAGAGTGATAAGAACAAGTTATTCTTAAAAGAATAACATTTAAAAATCTGAGGAGTTTGTCAGACACGGTGGCTCATGCTTATAAACCCAGCACTTTAGGAAGCCGAAACAGGAGGAATGGTTGAGTTGAGGAGTCAGAGACCATCCAAGCAACACAGCAATACTTTGTTTGTAATAAAAATTTCTTTTAAATTAGTCAGACATGGTGATGCACGATTCTTTTGCCAGCTACACGGGAGACTGAGGTGAAGGGATCATCTGGACCCAGGAGGTGAAGGCTGTCATGAACAGTGATTGTGCTACTGCACTCCAGCCTGGGCAATACAGTGAGACCCTGATTTCAATTAATTAATTAATTAATCAATTTAAAGAAATTGATAGAACTAGAAAAACATTTTTGAAGACCAAGGGAGATAATAGAGTGAGGGAATGATAATCAATATATGAATAAACAAGTAGATGAATGCCAAAAAGTGGAGAAGAAAGGTTACTAGATTCAATGAGTTCACATCACCAGAATCCACTGAACAACTTCAGCAGAACTAAAAGTGGGTCGGTCATTATACACCTCTTAATGTTCCATGATGAGAAAGCACAACTTCAGACATTTTTCTTTATACAAAACTGAAAGTGAATCGAATCAAGTCTTGGGTTTTGAGTACCTGTAAGTACCAGCTTACTGGATTTTTTTTCTCAGTCTTTACCCTGACAACTTGATGGAATTCCTTAAGGTAAAACTCACCAAGTGAGGGGGGCCCTAGAACCATGTCCACCATGCCAGGACTCACTAAATTTCTGCTGTCTTCAAATTTCTGCTCTCAGCCAGGAGGACCAGACACATGTTGACGCACTAGATACAGGAAGTACCTGAGGAGGGGGTTCATTGACCGCCAGGGAACTATCCACACCCTGCATGCACTATTGCAGACTGTCGAAGTAACCCTATAAAACCATCTCACAGCCTTAATGCCTACCTAGGGCTGCACTTTCTTCTGAACAATAGCCTAGTTCTTTCACAAAAGAGCTTTCTAAGTACTTCCTAGAGACTTTTTTGTTGTTGTAATGGGATTCATATGAATGTAGGTTGACATGTGTCCAGTTGTCCAAACCTGTGGTCCCAATTACTCAGGAGGCTGTAATGGGTGGATCACTTGAGCCCAGGACCAAGTTTAGTCTGGACAACATAGTGAAAATACCGTCTCTAAATATATATATGTAATTTATATATAATATGTATAATATATATGCATAAAACATACTATATAAATTATATAATTGTATATTATATAATTACATAATTGTATATATATTAATATATAATTGTATATATACATTAATAACATTAATATAAAATGCTTATTATATATAAATTGAAGAAGTTATACTAAACACAGCCTCATTTTTTTACTCCTCACCTACTATTAGATCTAATTTCTAGTTATTAAAAGAGAGACCCAAAGAAGCGGTGGACAGACTTTGGTTTACTCAGATACCATCTTATAGTCTCAGCTTCTCCTGGGGAGTAT
>NW_007226909.1:0-1975 GCF_000164805.1 Carlito syrichta
ACAAAAGAACACAGAACCCAAATAAAGTGGTCTCCCCCAATCTAAGATATTGTCTGTCATCGATTGAATCTCAGAAAATATATACAAATTCTATAAGTTTACAGTTACTTTCATAATCAACATCTTTCATAGTAGTTAGGTCATGTACTAATTGCCCCAATAGACATAAAGGAAAAGAAACAAATGTTCACCCATTATTTTCAGACAGGCTGTCTCAGTGTAGCACAAGAGTGATAAGAACAAGTTATTCTTAAAAGAATAACATTTAAAAATCTGAGGAGTTTGTCAGACACGGTGGCTCATGCTTATAAACCCAGCACTTTAGGAAGCCGAAACAGGAGGAATGGTTGAGTTGAGGAGTCAGAGACCATCCAAGCAACACAGCAATACTTTGTTTGTAATAAAAATTTCTTTTAAATTAGTCAGACATGGTGATGCACGATTCTTTTGCCAGCTACACGGGAGACTGAGGTGAAGGGATCATCTGGACCCAGGAGGTGAAGGCTGTCATGAACAGTGATTGTGCTACTGCACTCCAGCCTGGGCAATACAGTGAGACCCTGATTTCAATTAATTAATTAATTAATCAATTTAAAGAAATTGATAGAACTAGAAAAACATTTTTGAAGACCAAGGGAGATAATAGAGTGAGGGAATGATAATCAATATATGAATAAACAAGTAGATGAATGCCAAAAAGTGGAGAAGAAAGGTTACTAGATTCAATGAGTTCACATCACCAGAATCCACTGAACAACTTCAGCAGAACTAAAAGTGGGTCGGTCATTATACACCTCTTAATGTTCCATGATGAGAAAGCACAACTTCAGACATTTTTCTTTATACAAAACTGAAAGTGAATCGAATCAAGTCTTGGGTTTTGAGTACCTGTAAGTACCAGCTTACTGGATTTTTTTTCTCAGTCTTTACCCTGACAACTTGATGGAATTCCTTAAGGTAAAACTCACCAAGTGAGGGGGGCCCTAGAACCATGTCCACCATGCCAGGACTCACTAAATTTCTGCTGTCTTCAAATTTCTGCTCTCAGCCAGGAGGACCAGACACATGTTGACGCACTAGATACAGGAAGTACCTGAGGAGGGGGTTCATTGACCGCCAGGGAACTATCCACACCCTGCATGCACTATTGCAGACTGTCGAAGTAACCCTATAAAACCATCTCACAGCCTTAATGCCTACCTAGGGCTGCACTTTCTTCTGAACAATAGCCTAGTTCTTTCACAAAAGAGCTTTCTAAGTACTTCCTAGAGACTTTTTTGTTGTTGTAATGGGATTCATATGAATGTAGGTTGACATGTGTCCAGTTGTCCAAACCTGTGGTCCCAATTACTCAGGAGGCTGTAATGGGTGGATCACTTGAGCCCAGGACCAAGTTTAGTCTGGACAACATAGTGAAAATACCGTCTCTAAATATATATATGTAATTTATATATAATATGTATAATATATATGCATAAAACATACTATATAAATTATATAATTGTATATTATATAATTACATAATTGTATATATATTAATATATAATTGTATATATACATTAATAACATTAATATAAAATGCTTATTATATATAAATTGAAGAAGTTATACTAAACACAGCCTCATTTTTTTACTCCTCACCTACTATTAGATCTAATTTCTAGTTATTAAAAGAGAGACCCAAAGAAGCGGTGGACAGACTTTGGTTTACTCAGATACCATCTTATAGTCTCAGCTTCTCCTGGGGAGTATGGGAGCCTCCAATCAGTAAGTTTCCTCTCTTGGGCCAAGAGAAATCACTTAGGTGGTGAAGAATTACCAAGCACATGCTATACATAAATATACAGGAGTAGAATATTTGGAAAAACTGTACTTAAAATTATTCCATTGTATGTATATATAGATTTTGTTCATCTAGCCATCCATCAATGAACATTTGGGTTGTCCCCACCTCTTGGCTATGATGAATAATACA
>NW_007226910.1:0-813 GCF_000164805.1 Carlito syrichta
GAGAGATAATAATTGCCCCTTTCTGTCTCCTTTTACCCAAAAATAAATGAAAGAAAAAAAATCATCCATGTGAATTATTTCCTGACTCTCAGAGATAGAGTGAAATATTTGTAACCAGATATTTTCTGGTTAATGTTTCTTGTTAATAAATTAGGCATTTGCCTACATAAATATAATAAATGCCAAATCCTCCAGGAAAACAACTATATCATTTCTTGAACTCCTCTTAATTTTCTTGGATTCTAAAATTTAAGTGATTCCTTTCTGAATTAGTTGGTATAATTTATTTTAATAACATTCTAGTACAATTTATAATTAAATGTTTAATTATATTTAAGTGCTACTAATCATTTTTGAGACATTTATATTTGGCCATATTTGGAAAAATAAATTCACCTTTCAAAGTTTATTAATGACAATGAATTTTTGTTATTACTAGAAAAACATATATTTTTAATAAGTATTAATAGGGTATGGTTAATCAAAATTACAGATTTTCCCTGTCCGTTGCCAATATATCCATAGAGTGGCAATCAGTAAAGAACTTCCATACTTTGCAATAGGTATTCTGTATCTATTAATCTCTAGCTACAAACACATGCTTTAATAAATTATATTATATAAAAAAGAGTAAGCTCTGAACAAATTATTTTGTTTCTATTGGGATTCATCAACTAGCATATAGTCCTTTCTTCAAGTCTTTCAACCATGAATAAATAATTAAAACTGCCATTAAAATGAACTCTGTGGGGGGAGGGCGGAGAACATCTCATCAACAAGGGTACCTGAATAATGAACATTTGTATACTGAAG
>NW_007226911.1:0-971 GCF_000164805.1 Carlito syrichta
TTTAATTATATTTAAGTGCTACTAATCATTTTTGAGACATTTATATTTGGCCATATTTGGCAAAATAAATTCACCTTTCAAAGTTTATTAATGACAATGAATTTTTGTTATTACTAGAAAAACATATATTTTTAATAAGTATTAATAGGGTATGGTTAATCAAAATTACAGATTTTCCCTGTCCGTTGCCAATATATCCATAGAGTGGCAATCAGTAAAGAACTTCCATACTTTGCAATAGGTATTCTGTATCTATTAATCTCTAGCTACAAACACATGCTTTAATAAATTATATTATATAAAAAAGAGTAAGCTCTGAACAAATTATTTTGTTTCTATTGGGATTCATCAACTAGCATATAGTCCTTTCTTCAAGTCTTTCAACCATGAATAAATAATTAAAACTGCCATTAAAATGAACTCTGTGGGGGGAGGGCGGAGAACATCTCATCAACAAGGGTACCTGAATAATGAACATTTGTATACTGAATCCTGAATTGTACCCCACATCTTTAAAATTAAAAAATCTAAAAATATTTCTTAAATGGACCAAATCACATTAAATAATATGTAAACTGATTAAGAAATTTTCAACTCTACCATATTCCTAAACAGACCAGCCTGCTTGGTGCTAAAGCATCGCATAACATAGAGATAAGAGCCCATACTCTAGAAGAAATTTCCTGGTTTGAATTCAGACCTTTCCACTGAAGAGTGAACCCTTGAATGAGTGTATTCACCTCTCTGCACTTCACTTGGCCCGTGGTGACGAAGTGATATGTGCTGTGTAAAGCAGCAGTCCCCAACCTTCTTGGCATCAGGGACCAGTTTCACCGAAGACAATTTTTCCATGGACTGGGGGCGGGGGAGGGGAGGGACGAAGGTTTCAGGATGATTCAAGCACATAACATTTACTGTGCACTTTATTTCCATCATCATTACATTGTGACACATAATGAGATAATTACACA
>NW_007226912.1:0-1166 GCF_000164805.1 Carlito syrichta
GCCACCTCATTACATTGCACTATGCTGCCCCCCATACATAAAACAGAAATGGTACGGTCTGCTTTATTATTATAGTTAACTGAGAGGAGTAAATGAGATTTGTAAAGACACAAGCCCATAGCACACCCTCAAATATATTACTTCATCTACAATATGGAGGTAATATCTAATTGTGTTAAACTCATTAAGAGATGTTAATCAAATTTTCCTGATGCTACTTCTTATCTTCTTCCTTCCCTAAACGATCATTGTCCTTGACACAGTTCCATTGGTGTTGTTTTCTTCCTTTTCTTGTGTACATTTTTGTAACACTAGGTATTTGCTGACTCAAGGACTCAGCTTAAGACCTTGAACTTTTCAGTGGAAATGTTTTCTTTGCAGATCTAATGTTATGATTTACGTCAAATGCTATAGTATGACGCAGGTCAGCATTGAGACAATATTCTGACTTATGTAAATGCATTCCAGAACACTGTCCTAAAAATGGGGAGTAATTTATATATTGTATCTCATAGTGATCATCATGCTTGGGACAAAAAAGTGGGGAGACAGGGGTGGGGTAATTGTCATGCTCCATACCTACAATGAGCAACAGAATGCAGTGAAGTTGGGATCAAGCCATACTAATTAATGGGAGAAGGAACAATGTACCTGGCCAGATTAAAATCTCTAACAATAACCCCCATTTGGTAAGTGGAACAAAAAGAATCTTTTGTGTCTACCAATACCTGTTTCCTTTTCCTTCCTAGAAGAAGTCTATCTGATTCCAATTATCCATTTAAAACCACATAAAAGAGCAAAGATGCAGAAAGAAAATCTGAAACCTGAACCAATAAGCATCCCTTCAAAAAAGGGTCAGTTTGAATCTCAAAAAGAGAAAAACCTAACAAATCTCAAGTTCCTTTTCAAAATGAAATCATTTTTCTACTTCAGTAGACAATGATAGGAAAACAGTTTTCCCTGTATTTGAGTACAGTCTTGTTTCCCAACATAACAGTTTTAAAATAACTAAAACCATAAAGCAAGCACATGGAAACATCCCAAAATTGTGTAAATGAATTAAAAGGGAATCAAATTCCCTTGTTTTAACCCTTGAATCTTTTCCTTTTTATTTTTCTCTTTCCCTTTTGTTCACTAACTTTCCCTCTTTCTTTTTTTTTTTTTTT
>NW_007226913.1:0-775 GCF_000164805.1 Carlito syrichta
GTGGAGGCTTTGTCAAAGATGAGTTGGTTGAGAAATTGAGGTTTTGCTTCTGGAATCTCAATTCTATTCCATTGATCTAAATGCCTGTTCCTATATCAATACCAAGCTGTTTTGATAATTGTAGCTTTATAGTAAAGTTTGAAGTCTGGTAATGTGATACCACCTGCTTTGTTTTTTTTTGCTGAGGATTGTTCTGGCTATTCCTGGTCGTTTGTGTTCCCATATAAATTCCTGTGTTGTTTTTTCTAGGTCTGAGAAGAATGTTGCTGGTAATTTGATCGGTAATGCATTAAATCTGTAGATTGCCTTAGGTAGGATGGACATCTTCACAATGTTGATTCTTCCAATCCATGAGCATGGGATATTTTTTCATTTGTTTGTATCATCTTTGATTTCTTTGAGCAGTGTTTGTAGTTTTCATTGTAAAGGTCTTTCACGTTTCTGGTTAGGAAGATGCCAAGGTATTTCTTTTTTGTGTGTGTGGCTATTGTGAATGGAATTGTGGCTTTTATTTGGATTTCTGTTTGTTTATTATTGGTGTAAAGATTGCGATTGTCTTTTGCACATTTATTTTATATCCTGAGACTTTGCCAAAGTTCTTCATCAGTGTAAGGAGGTTTTTGACAGATTCTCTTGGGTTTTTAAGGTACACGATCATGTCATCTGCAAAGAGAGATAATTTGACTTTCTCTTTTCCTATTTGGGTACACTTGATTGCCTTCTCTTCTCTGATTGCTCTAGCCAGGACTTCCAATACTATATTGAACAGGAGCGA
>NW_007226914.1:0-1651 GCF_000164805.1 Carlito syrichta
GAAACATATTCAGAAATTAAGTACTGATACATGCTACAACGTAGATAAACCTAAAAAAAACTTGCTAAGTGAAAGGAGTCAGACATAAAAGATTCCCATATTGTATGAGTTCGTTCATATGAAATATCCAGAATAGACAAAACCATGGATACAAAGTGAAGATTGGTGGTTGCCAGGAGCTGGGAAAAGCAGGGAGTGAGGAGAGACTGCCTAATGGGTAAGAGCTTCTACTTTGGACTAATGAAAATGTTTTGGAATTAAATGGAGATTGTGTTTACAGAACATTGCAAATATACTAAATGCCACTAAATTGTTCACTTTAATTGGCTAATTTTATGTTGCATAAATTGTCCTCCAATAAATATTTTTTAAGTGGTGACTTCCTTTCAGTTTCATTTTTGGACAAGAGGGAGTAGACACACGTTTTCCATGTCTCCCATTAAATACAGCTAAAACTCCTCTACGTTGAGGATAAAAATAACAAAAACATCTGAAAGATGCAGGAGGAAAGTCAGACTGTCTAGGGACTTTGGGTTCTGAGAAACAACATAATAGTATATTTCCTGAGTTTTCATTTTGCTTCATATATCTCAGACTGGGTGATGAAGATGCCAGCAATTTGAAAATACCAACGGGAACAAATACAAAAAGCCCAGAGAAAATTCTTCTCTCTCTAGCCGAAGGATCAAGAGAGTGGAAGCCTAGCAAGACAGACTACTTGACAATAATTGTCTTACTTCTGCCAAACATCATGGAAAAAAAGTGCAACCCATCCTACCCAAATCAACAATGGCCGACCATATTTGGAATGATGGAATATTTCTGCATCTTGATTGTGTTGGTGATTCCACAAATCTACACATGTGATAAAATGACATAGAACTATAGATACACAATGTACAAATGTAACTTCCCGATTTTGATATTGTACGTAATTGATACTGTACATTAAATGTAACCTTAGTGAAACCACCTATATAAAATTAATATAGGGCCACAGGGTAAAAACTATAGAAGAGACCTGAACCCTTCAAAGTTGCAGCTCTGGACAGAAACAAAAAAATCTGTTGTTTCTAAGTGTGCTTTCACTCCAATAGAGAGCAGTTGATTATCTTCATGTCCTGACCCCTGAGGAGAGAGAGAAGTTGCTCACCAAGGCTAATAAACGCATATTTACTGAAACAATGAGCCTAAGACTTCACAGATCCCCTTGATGACATCCCAAAGTTTGATTGGCTAAAGGGCACAAGCAGCTCTAATCTCCAGGACCCCACCTCCAATGCCTTACTCTTCAACTACTTCTATAATGGCTTACTGCCCAGGGGTCAGTAGCCCATGGATGTGAGACTTGCTTTTGGAGAACATCTATTGTAAAATCTAAGAATGGTGTTTGAGACATTTTTCAGACTTGGCATTCTGCTAAACCCGAGGTCCCACCCAGACCCAGAATACAGACCAAGAAGCTAGCTCCACCAGTCTTGTGATGCCCCCTCCCAAACATGACTCCATGCACAGTTTCAATACCCCCCACAACATCACCTCCAACCAATCAGCGGTTCCTAGTCCCCTCTCTACCAAATTACCTTAAAAAAACCTCTAGCCTCTGAATTCTCACTGAGGCAGATTTGAGAAATATCTTCTGTCCTTTTCG
>NW_007226915.1:0-1305 GCF_000164805.1 Carlito syrichta
CTTCTTTGAGCCAAACGGCTCTCTTACTTCTAATTTACATTATAAATTTATGGTGTGTTTCTTGCCATTACTTTAAAATTTCTGCAAATAATCTAGAAATAAAAGTTAATTCATGTTATTTTCTTTATTCCTATATGAAAATAAGAGCCAAGGTCTGTCTTTGTCCTTTGGCATCTTTCATGACTTTGCAAATATTTGAGCATCCATGAGTTCTGCCCTGTGGCAGGCACAGTGGATATAAAAAATTATGGTTTCACTTTTAAACTCAAATCTGGAATAATTTGCATAAGTAAATAATGACAGTAATAAATTTTAACCCATCGATTTAAACAAGAATCCATAAGTCCATTCAGAATAAATAAATAAGAAAACTCTGAAATCACCCATATAAAATTAATAGAAGGCCATGGGATAGAAGTTATGGAAAAGATCCCAGCCCTGCAAAGTTGCAGCTCTGGGTATAAATGAACAAATCTGTTGTTGCTTTCACTCCAATAGAGACCAATTGATTATCTTCATGTCCTGAGCCCTTGGAAGGGGGAAAGCTGACTGCAAGGCTGATAAACATATTTTCCCTTTAACAATGAGCTGGAAGTCCCACAGATCCTCTTGATGGCATCCTGAGGTTTGAGCAGCCAAAGGGTGCCAGCAGCTTTAATATCTAGGCAGCCCACCAACTGCATACCTTATCTCTACAATGGCTTACTGCCAAGGTCTCAGTGGCTAATGATTGTGGGACTAACTTTATAAACAGCATCCACTGTAAAACATAAGAATGGTTTTTAGATGTTTTTCAGACTTTGTACTCTGAGAGACCCATAGCCCCACCTGGACCCGGGATACATACCAAGGAGCTGGCTCCACCAGTCATGTGACCCCATCCCTGAAACTGGCTCTGCACAGGAAGACAGTTTTGACATGCCTCATGACATCATCCCAACCAACTAGCAGCTCCCATTCCCTTGCCTCCTGCCCATCAAATTATTCCTTTAAAAACTCTGTACTAAAATTTTCAGGGAGGCAGATTTGAGAAGTATCTCCCATCCTCCTCACTCGGCTGCTTTGTTGATATTAAAATTTTATTTACTGTAACAACTGCTGTCAGTCTCAGTTTTTCTGGACAGTGGGCATAAGGACCTGGTCAGGCTGTAACAACCCTTACTTTCAGTAGCATTCAACTAATAAATGCGGAAAGAATGAGAAAATAAAAATTTAACTTTCTGTCAAGCACCATAATAAAAACTGCTTTGAGCTGGGCTCGGTGGCTCAGCCTGTAATCCCGCGCCTTTGGGAGGCTGAGGTGAG
>NW_007226916.1:0-763 GCF_000164805.1 Carlito syrichta
TTATTCCTATATGAAAATAAGAGCCAAGGTCTGTCTTTGTCCTTTGGCATCTTTCATGACTTTGCAAATATTTGAGCATCCATGAGTTCTGCCCTGTGGCAGGCACAGTGGATATAAAAAATTATGGTTTCACTTTTAAACTCAAATCTGGAATAATTTGCATAAGTAAATAATGACAGTAATAAATTTTAACCCATCGATTTAAACAAGAATCCATAAGTCCATTCAGAATAAATAAATAAGAAAACTCTGAAATCACCCATATAAAATTAATAGAAGGCCATGGGATAGAAGTTATGGAAAAGATCCCAGCCCTGCAAAGTTGCAGCTCTGGGTATAAATGAACAAATCTGTTGTTGCTTTCACTCCAATAGAGACCAATTGATTATCTTCATGTCCTGAGCCCTTGGAAGGGGGAAAGCTGACTGCAAGGCTGATAAACATATTTTCCCTTTAACAATGAGCTGGAAGTCCCACAGATCCTCTTGATGGCATCCTGAGGTTTGAGCAGCCAAAGGGTGCCAGCAGCTTTAATATCTAGGCAGCCCACCAACTGCATACCTTATCTCTACAATGGCTTACTGCCAAGGTCTCAGTGGCTAATGATTGTGGGACTAACTTTATAAACAGCATCCACTGTAAAACATAAGAATGGTTTTTAGATGTTTTTCAGACTTTGTACTCTGAGAGACCCATAGCCCCACCTGGACCCGGGATACATACCAAGGAGCTGGCTCCACCAGTCATGTGACCCCATCCCTGA
>NW_007226917.1:0-416 GCF_000164805.1 Carlito syrichta
GACATCAAAGCCAGAAGGTCCCAGCTTCCAGGCTCAATTATTTGATTACTAGCTGTGGGACTCCAAGTGATCAGTGCACAGGAGTTAGGGTTACTGCCAGGAGCTTCAGGGTAGCCAGGACAGAAGCTCTACCATCCTGGTGCCCTATTTCAAAACAAACAAGCAAAAGAAAAACAGCATGAATGACTTAATCTCCGCAGTGGCATCTTTCACCAACACTGGCCCAGTGTCCTCATCTGAGAGTGGACAGCAGCGGGGAGGGGGGTGATTCAATGACGATAGGGTGGGAAGTTGCAGGAAAAGCTGCCCAAGAGTGAGAAAAGCGGCCACAGCAGTGGGTCAGGTTGCACTGACCCTCAGAGCAGCGGGCTCTGCCTATTTATCCAGTCATTCATTCATTCATTCACTCATTGAGA
>NW_007226918.1:0-373 GCF_000164805.1 Carlito syrichta
TCCAAGTGATCAGTGCACAGGAGTTAGGGTTACTGCCAGGAGCTTCAGGGTAGCCAGGACAGAAGCTCTACCATCCTGGTGCCCTATTTCAAAACAAACAAGCAAAAGAAAAACAGCATGAATGACTTAATCTCCGCAGTGGCATCTTTCACCAACACTGGCCCAGTGTCCTCATCTGAGAGTGGACAGCAGCGGGGAGGGGGGTGATTCAATGACGATAGGGTGGGAAGTTGCAGGAAAAGCTGCCCAAGAGTGAGAAAAGCGGCCACAGCAGTGGGTCAGGTTGCACTGACCCTCAGAGCAGCGGGCTCTGCCTATTTATCCAGTCATTCATTCATTCATTCACTCATTGAGAGCTGTCTCTGTGCCAGGC
>NW_007226919.1:0-812 GCF_000164805.1 Carlito syrichta
GAGTACATCTGTCTGTACAGCTTTCGGGGTTTGCCTTTAAGAGGAAGAACAATGCCTTTTGTTTTTAATCTCTCCCTTTCCATTGCTGGGATACAGATGTGATGGCTAGGGCTAGTGCAGTCATGTTGGTTCCATGAAATGGAAGCCATATATGTTGGGAATGGCAGAGAACAAAGAAAGAGGTCAGGGTCTCCCCCTCGTCGATCTGTCTCTCCGTCCTGAAATGCCGAGGAGAACTTCCACATGAGAAAGAAAGAGATGTCTGTCCAGTTTTGGGTTCTTTTTTGATAGCAGCCTTGACTCATAATAAGTGTATGATTTGGTACCTAGAAGTGGAATGCCGTCCTAGAAAAGTCTAGAATGTTCAGCATCAGGTAATGGGTGACAGTGATGTAGATACTAATGGCTGGAAATCTGAGCCCTATGTGAGGCCAATGTAAAATACTGGGTACTATTGTCATCTGTGATATCTTGGAGGTTAGGCCAGGTGCCAACCTGTCTTGTAGCTCTAGACCTTTTAGTGACCTTTCAGTATGAGATGTACAGTCCTGGGTGGGGGTGGGGGAGCATTTTAGGAATTGGTGGAGCTCTTTTTGGTTGTCATGATAATTGAAGGAGAGACCGGAGATGGTAATTGTCCTGCAATGTGTAGGACCCAGTCCCACACAACATCGAATTGATCTACGTTCCTCATGGCTTTCAAACAGTCTGCTGAACATTTTAATATGTAAAAACCAGGATAATGTATCAAATATTCAAGCCTAATTCTGTTTCAAATTCAACACAAAGATTTTATTTTGCTTTTTTTTTTT
>NW_007226920.1:0-833 GCF_000164805.1 Carlito syrichta
ATAACCCACTATTCAATAATGAATAAAACCAGACAGAAGATTAATAAGGAAACAGAGGACATGAACAACACTATAAACCAAATGGACCTAACAGATACATATAAAACACTCTACCCAGTAAGAGAGTACATATTTTTCTTAAAAGTGCATGGAATTTTCTCCAGAATAGACCATATGTTAGGTTGCAAGACAAGTTTTAATTTTTAAAAGACTGAAATCACACAAGGTATCTCTTCCAATCACAATGGAATAAAACTGCTAAACAATAACAGAAGGAAAACGGGAAAATTACAAATATGTGGAAATTAAACAATGCACTTTTAAAACAATAAATAGGTCAAAGAAGAAATCACATGGAAAATTAGAAAACACTTTGATACCAAAGAAAGACTCTCAGAAAAAAAAAAGAAAATACTTTAAGAAAAATGAAAAAATAAAACATACTAAACCTTGTAGAATACAGTGAAATCTATGCTGAGGGAAACTTATAGTCACAAGTGCTTACATTAAAAAAAGAAAGATTTCAAAAATTAATAAAAATAACCTAACTTTACACTATAAGGAATTAGAAAAAGAAAGTAACCTAAATCCAAAGCTAGCAAAAAAAAAATAAAGATTAGAATGAAGATAAACAATAATAGAAAAACAAAGAAACGAAAAGTTGGTCTTTTAAAAAGGTCAACAAAACTGACATACTTTTTAGTTAAGCTAAGGAAAAAGGAGAGAAGACTTGAATTACTAATTTCAGAATAAAGTGAGGACATTACTACCAATTCTACAGAATGAAAAGAATTATAATAGAGTACTACGACATCTGTACATTAAAACATTGG
>NW_007226921.1:0-1034 GCF_000164805.1 Carlito syrichta
ATACAGTGAAATCTATGCTGAGGGAAACTTATAGTCACAAGTGCTTACATTAAAAAAAGAAAGATTTCAAAAATTAATAAAAATAACCTAACTTTACACTATAAGGAATTAGAAAAAGAAAGTAACCTAAATCCAAAGCTAGCAAAAAAAAAATAAAGATTAGAATGAAGATAAACAATAATAGAAAAACAAAGAAACGAAAAGTTCGTCTTTTAAAAAGGTCAACAAAACTGACATACTTTTTAGTTAAGCTAAGGAAAAAGGAGAGAAGACTTGAATTACTAATTTCAGAAATAAAAGTGAGGACATTACTACCAATTCTACAGAAATGAAAAGAATTATAATAGAGTACTACGACATCTGTACATTAAAACATTGGATAACTTAAATTAAGTAGACAAATTCCTAGAAGTACACAATCTGTCAAAACTGAATCATGAAGAAATGGAAAATTTGAATACACCAATAACTAGCAAAGAAATGAACTGGTAATGATAAGTTTTCCAAACAAACAAAATCCCTGGGCCAGTGGCTTCACTGGTGAATTATATCAAACATTTAAAGAAGAATTAACATTAATCCTTTTCAAAGACTTTCAAAAAATTGAAGAGGAGAAAATATTTTCTAACTTATGAAGCAAGCATTGCCTTGATATTAAAACTTAAAATATCACTAAAAACTTACATATTATAGCATATGAAACATATGAATGCAGACATACAAATGTCTAACAAAATACTAGCAAACAGAATAGCAGCATATAAAAGAAATTATATACCAGGACCAAATGGAACATATAACAGAAATGCAAGATTGATTTTACATACAAAAATCAATGTAATGCACCAAATTAATATTAAGGACAAAAACCACATCATCATCTCATTAGATACAGACAAAATGTTCAAGAAAATGCAACACTCTCTCATAATTAAGAAACACTCAACAAACTGGGAAGAGAAATAAGCTTCCTCAACATAATAAAGGCCATGTATGAAAAACTCACAGCTGGCCGGGCTCAGTGGCTCAGCCTG
>NW_007226922.1:0-1358 GCF_000164805.1 Carlito syrichta
TCAAAAAAAAAAAAAAGAAAAACTCACAGCTAACATGAATAATCCAAGCAGGAAATTTAAAAGCAATTTTGGCCAGGCATGGTAGTTCAAGCCTGTAATCTCAATACTTTGGGAGGCCGAGGCGAGTGGATTGCCTGAGCCCAGGGGTTCGAGATCAGCCTGGGCAACATGGTGAGACCTCATCTCTACAATAAATCAAAAAATTAGCCGGGGGTGGTGGCGCATGCCTGTAGTTCCAGCTACTTGGGAAGCTGAGGTGGAAGGATCGCCTGAGCCCAGCAGGTCAAGGCTGTGGTAGCCATGAGTGTGTGCCACTGCACTCCAGCCTCGGCAACAGAGTGAGACTCCAACTCAGAAAAAAAAAGCAATTCCATTATGAAAACATCAAATATAATGACATTTAACTGAGGCCAAAGACTTGTACACTGAAAACTATAAAACATTGCTGCAAGAAATTAGAGAAGAGATAAATGAAAAGACATCCTGTGTTTGTGAATTGGAAAACTTAATATTATTTATATATTTTTTTAATTGGAGTCTCACTCTGTCAACTAGGCTGGAGTGCGGTTTACCGCAGCCTTGACCTCCAAGGCTCAGACAATCCCTCCACCTTAGCCTCCCAAATAGCTGGGCCTATAAGCATGTGCCACCACGACTGGCTAATTTTTTTTTTTTTTTAGTGATAAGGTCTCACCATATTGCCCAGGCTGGTCTCAAACTCCTGGGCTCAAGCAATCCTCCCACCTTGGCTTCCCAAAGTGCTAGGATTACAAGCATGAACCACCATGTCCAACTGGAAAACTCAATATTGTTAAAATGACAATACTACCCAAAGTAATCTATAGATTAAATATAATCCCTAACAAAAACGCCAATGGTGTTTTATGCAGAAACAGAAAAACCCATCCTAAAATTCAAGTGGAATCTCAAGGGATCCCAAGACTCACTTTTCCTGACTTTAAAACTCACTACATGACCACCTGTATACCTAATCCTGAACTGTACCCCGCATCTTTAAAATAAAATAAATAAAATAAAAGCTCACTACAAACATACAATAATCAAAATGTTGTGTACTAGCATAAGGACAAACATATACAGTTGACCCTTAAACAGGTTTGAACTGCATGGGTTCACTTATATTCCAACTTTCTTCCGCCTCTGCCACCCCTAAGAGAGCAAGACCAATCCCTCCTCTTTTGATTCCTCATCCTACTCAACTTGAAGATGATGAACATGAAGACCTTTATGATGATCCACTTCTACTTAACGAACAGTAAATATATTTTCTCTTTCTTATGATTTAATAACATTTCCTAGTTTACTTTATTGTAATAATATAATATCTATATCGTACA
>NW_007226923.1:0-1191 GCF_000164805.1 Carlito syrichta
CCTTAGCCTCCCAAATAGCTGGGCCTATAAGCATGTGCCACCACGACTGGCTAATTTTTTTTTTTTTTTAGTGATAAGGTCTCACCATATTGCCCAGGCTGGTCTCAAACTCCTGGGCTCAAGCAATCCTCCCACCTTGGCTTCCCAAAGTGCTAGGATTACAAGCATGAACCACCATGTCCAACTGGAAAACTCAATATTGTTAAAATGACAATACTACCCAAAGTAATCTATAGATTAAATATAATCCCTAACAAAAACGCCAATGGTGTTTTATGCAGAAACAGAAAAACCCATCCTAAAATTCAAGTGGAATCTCAAGGGATCCCAAGACTCACTTTTCCTGACTTTAAAACTCACTACATGACCACCTGTATACCTAATCCTGAACTGTACCCCGCATCTTTAAAATAAAATAAATAAAATAAAAGCTCACTACAAACATACAATAATCAAAATGTTGTGTACTAGCATAAGGACAAACATATACAGTTGACCCTTAAACAGGTTTGAACTGCATGGGTTCACTTATATTCCAACTTTCTTCCGCCTCTGCCACCCCTAAGAGAGCAAGACCAATCCCTCCTCTTTTGATTCCTCATCCTACTCAACTTGAAGATGATGAACATGAAGACCTTTATGATGATCCACTTCTACTTAACGAACAGTAAATATATTTTCTCTTTCTTATGATTTAATAACATTTCCTAGTTTACTTTATTGTAATAATATAATATCTATATCGTACATAAAACATACAAAATATGTATTAATTGATTATTTATGTTACCAGTAAGGCTTCCAGTAAACAGTAGTTGAGTGAAAAGTTATACATGGAACTCAACTGTGCAGGGGATAATGAAGAGGGTGGTCAGTGTTCCTAATCTCCATGTTTAAGAGTTAACTGTATAGACAAGTGGAATAGAAAGACCACAAATAAGCCAATAAATCAACTGATTTCAACAAGGGTGCTAGGACCATTCAATAAAGAACAGTCTTTTCTTTCTTTTTTTTTCTTTTGAGTTGGAGTCTCACTTCTGTCGCCCAGGCTGGGGTGCAGTGGCACACTCATGGCCACCCCAGCATCAACCCGCTGGGCTTCGGCGATCCTTCCACCTCAGTCTTCCAAGCAGCCAGAACTACAGGCGCTGCTACCATGCCTAGCTAATTTTTGATTTATTGTAGAGACAA
>NW_007226924.1:0-1662 GCF_000164805.1 Carlito syrichta
TGTGTCTCACTCTGGTGTTTAGCAGGTGGTAAGCTCTCAAACACTGTTTGAATAAATGACTGATTTGACACCAGCCAAGCAGAATGAACTCACCATGAACCTCTGATATAACAAAGGGCAGCTTGGAGAAAGACTCCCATAGCTCTTGCCGTGTTAGCTGATGAAAAGGGAGACGGACTCTTACTTCAGAGGTGTGTATCAGAGAGATTTCAGGGAGAGGACTACTTCAAAAGAACAAAACACATTGAAGGTTTGCTTCTGAAGTGTGACAACTCCAGTCTGTCCCAGAAAAATTTTTTTTTAAAAAAGCCTGGCTGTGTTGAAATGCCAGTGCAGAACTTGACCAAGGGCATTTCTGAACTTGTAGCTATTTCTTGGTGGGGTGGTTAGTATAAAAGCAATAGCAGCATAGAACTCTCAGTGGAATACTATAAAACACCAGCTGTTAAGGGATGTGTGAGAGAAACAGTGTTCTAAGACAAGTCAGAGAAGCTAGTGCAGGTAATCCCTCATCTGAGAAAACCCAATTTACAAAAGACACATCGATAAAAATATGTCACAACAAGAGATTCACCTTGAGTTAAAGTTTGCCTAATAATTTGCCAGAGTAACACAATTTAAATGATGGTTGGGTTTATCATACTATTAACAAGACACTCTATCCAGTATTTTGTGGTTTATTCCAGGAATAGAACAACTGGTGGATGCAATGAAAACTGAGTTCTGAGTTCAAGGAATTTTCTTCTAGTAGCACTCAACAAAATATGCTTGCTGTCTGCTATACTTTTTGCCCCTGAGATTGGCTTTATTTTTGTTGGACTCTGCACCTCTTTTGCTAATCTGAGAACTCAATGCTGCTCAATCCAATAGTTTGCTACTTGTTATGGCTTGCTTTCCCCCCCAAAAAGAGGAGGTTTTTATTTAGTTCCATTTGTATAGGAAGATCAGTTTTTACTTGGGGTTCAAGATAGCAACAATTCTCCATGCCTTTGGTAAATTCCATGACACTGCTGGTGAATCATATTAATTATATTTCTTTACCAGAGTTATAATATGTGCCTTTCACACCAATTGTAATATTGGAATGAACAAATTTGTATCAGGATACAAAAGAAAATCATCCATTTAGTATAAGTTTTTGCAGTTTTAAGCTTTGTATATGTGCTGGAATGAAGGAGATATTCCTTTGCCTCAGTGCATTTTGAAAAAGTTCCAAGATACTACTTTTCTTAGAAAACTTGATCCTTCTTCACCTGCTCCTCCTTGCCACATTTTAAAAAATCGTTTTATTTCATTTGAAAATGGCTTAATTTTCTCAGTGTACTTTATCTACATTCATAGGACTTGCCTAGGTAACTGAAGCCTAAATTCAAAACATTTTTATTATGTGAGTTCCTCTAGTAATCACTGAGGGACCTCAGGGTGCACAGAATTATATTATGCATACACTGGGAGGGTGGAGGGAACTTGGGATTGTGGGAAGACAGTCTTACCTTGGCCTAGAAACCTGGAGCTCACGGCAGGCATGCTGACAGGTGGGAGGCAAGGTGAGTGAATTGCCTGAGCCCATGGGTTTGAGACCAGCCTGGGCAACTTGGTGAGACCTCATCTCTACAATAAATCAAAAATTAGCCGGTCATGGTAGTGAGCACCTGTAGTTCC
>NW_007226925.1:0-761 GCF_000164805.1 Carlito syrichta
AAATTTATTTTGAAAGAATAGATATAAAAATTATATTATTTGAGAAAAAAAGCTACAAGTAAAAAATAGCAATTATAATGGATGAAATTTAAATAATAGTAAAACCTTTTATATTGTCCTGTAGGATCAGAATTTCTAGAGTATAAATATAAGTGTGAGGTTCACATGTGCTTAACAGGATAGGAAAAATGACAGTTTTCAAAATGGTTGTACCAAGGGAGTCCCTCCAGTTCTGTATGAAAGTTTCTGTTTCTTCATATTTTTCCCATTGAGTATTGTTCAACTTTGCAATTTTGGCCAACATGGTTAATAGAATAAAATATTATCACAATCTGTTTTAACACATATTAACGTGATTACTAATAAGACTAAGCTTGTGTTTATATGTTTATTGGCTGTTTATTCTTTTTTGAAATGTCAATTCATGTCATCTATCTGATGCAAGGAATTTTTCATATATAGATACATATATTCTGCTTACTAATAAAAGATTCATAGGTTATATATTGCAGACACAGTTTCTCAGTAGTTCTTGTTTTATAACTTTCTGCATGCTTTGATGAAATTTTGAAACAACATTTTTTTTTTGCTTTGAATGTCATTGAGGTATTCCATATTTCTCTTATACTGATTTTACTTTTTTGTGTCTCATTGAAAAATATCATTTCCTGTCTCGCTATAAAGTTATTTTTATATGATTTTCTAGAATTTGCAAATTAGCTTTTCACATTTGCTTAACTCTTTTTTTTCTATCTCACTTT
>NW_007226926.1:0-793 GCF_000164805.1 Carlito syrichta
CCACTGCACTCCCAGTCTGAGCGACAGAGTGAGACTCCAAATAAAAAAAAAAAAAAAAAGTTTTCTTTTATTGAAAGTCCTTAATGTTAAATATTAATTATATCGATTTCAAGCTCTTGGTAATAGATAACTACTCATACATAAAAGATGATCATTAAATATGGAATATTTATTTTTTTATAATAAAGGGTTAAATATTTGTGCTATTTTTGTAGAATAAAGTAGAAATAGTTATCATGCCAAGTCTGTGCGGCCCTGGGATCTTGTTTTTTTTTAAAAAAAGAATAACATGAAATAAAACTTTATTGCTATCACCTTTGCAGACAAAAAAAATGAGAAGTCTCTTCAAATAAGATTTTTGTCTTCTTTAACCTCACTCTACCAAAGCATCTGACTTCCCTACTAAAATACATATTTTTTTCAGCTTTCAGCATATTTTATGTCTTTTTTTTTTCTTTCCAACTGTTTACATTTCATTTTCTGTTATTTTGGGCTACCAATGTTTTTAATCTCTCTCTTTTTTTTTTCTTCT
The DNA here is from genome assembly GCF_000164805.1 of Carlito syrichta. NCBI lineage: Eukaryota > Metazoa > Chordata > Mammalia > Primates > Tarsiidae > Carlito > Carlito syrichta. The sequence goes on from NW_007226926.1 coordinate 533, forward strand.
TTTCATTTTTTCTCTCTCTTTTCTTTCTTTCTTGCTTGTTTTATGTAAGATGCAGCCTAAAACCTAAAGTTTAAGTTAGCTGTAAAACCATCCTCTGACAATCCAACCTGCCACTTTTTTTTCTGAGTGCTCATGTCATACACTATTTGACTTAATTAAACATACTTATTATTAAATCATAAGCATTTATTTGTCTGACAATCACGTCTAAAAAGCTGAGATAAATAAGGGCAGGTATACTTATCTGCACATTCTTTGATA
>NW_007226927.1:0-954 GCF_000164805.1 Carlito syrichta
AGGCTGAGCCACCGAGCCCGGCTCTTTTTATTTAAAAAGACGTATTTTATTAAATAATTATTGTTTAAATGTGGTAGATAATGGATGGTCGATGAAATAACCTTTCTGCTTGAGGATGTTGGCAAACTGTTCAGTGAACATGAAATTCAAGCTTAGTCCTGAAAGATGAGTAGGGATATGACAAATATGCAAAAGGAAGGGTAGGGCTTTTCCTGGCAGAGGCATCATCCAGTTCAGAAGTGTAGAGTCATTCACTCATCTAGCAAATATTTGTCATCATCTAATTGAGGGGCACAGTGAGCCAAGATCTGGGGACATATAGATGAATACAAAACGGAAATGATCCTTATCTTCATAGAGCTTATGGTCTAGCCCTACCAAAGCATATATCCTTGGTGCTTTGGCACAGTTGGAGCACAGGACACCCATGCAGAAAGAAAGCCCTGCAGAAAGAAAGATATCTCCCTGGAGATACCTTAGGGAGAGAAGAAGCAGGGAATGAAGAGATCCCACCCTCACTTTTGACCTTTGAATTTTGTTTTAGAAAGGTGAGCAATTAAAAGGAGTTTTAGAGGAGAATGACATAATCAAGTTTGAATTTTTGTAAGATAGAGGAACAGCAATAAAAAGAATTGATCTGAGTTAAGCTTTTAAGAATTAAAATCGGGTATTCAGTTAGCAGTTTACTCCAATAGGCCAGCAAGAGATAAAGATCCTAGACTGAGGCAGTTGTAGTGATGAAGGTCAATAGACATTAAAAAAAAGGTACTAAGTAAGTAATATAGACACGACTTGGAGAAGGATTGGGTGTGAGTAGAGGTGCTAAGATAAATTAAATATGTCTCTAAGTTTTTTTCTGGGAGGGGAGGGAATTGCCTTATAGTCTAATAAAATTTGTGCAAATAAGAGCAAGATTTGAATATAAGGACAAGTTTACTTTTGGATTTATTTGTT
>NW_007226928.1:0-1165 GCF_000164805.1 Carlito syrichta
TATGGTCTAGCCCTACCAAAGCATATATCCTTGGTGCTTTGGCACAGTTGGAGCACAGGACACCCATGCAGAAAGAAAGCCCTGCAGAAAGAAAGATATCTCCCTGGAGATACCTTAGGGAGAGAAGAAGCAGGGAATGAAGAGATCCCACCCTCACTTTTGACCTTTGAATTTTGTTTTAGAAAGGTGAGCAATTAAAAGGAGTTTTAGAGGAGAATGACATAATCAAGTTTGAATTTTTGTAAGATAGAGGAACAGCAATAAAAAGAATTGATCTGAGTTAAGCTTTAAGAATTAAAATCGGGTATTCAGTTAGCAGTTTACTCCAATAGGCCAGCAAGAGATAAGATCCTAGACTGAGGCAGTTGTAGTGATGAAGGTCAATAGACATTAAAAAAAAGGTACTAAGTAAGTAATATAGACACGACTTGGAGAAGGATTGGGTGTGAGTAGAGGTGCTAAGATAAATTAAATATGTCTCTAAAGTTTTTTTCTGGAGGGGAGGGGAATTGCCTTATAGTCTAATAAAATTTGTGCAAATAAGAGCAAGATTTGAATATAAGGACAAGTTTACTTTTGGATTTATTTGTTTTGTCTGTGGGATATTCAAGTGGATACTTTTTTTCCCCCCAAGAGTTAGAAATATAGATCTAAATCTCTGAAAATTAGAGAATAGGCTGATACTGAAGAGAGAGAATGGGGAAACTAGTATTACATGATAGCTAAATCAATGCCATTTGGTATATATTTATACACTCATTTTTTTGACAGATTTTTTTTAAGCACCACCTATATTCAAGGCACTATTCTTAGCACTGGAGATATGCATGTGACTAGAACATATCACCCATTGATGCAATTGCCCAGCTGGACCCCCAAGGAACGTTGCAGTTCCCAGAACTGCATTGCCAACCCAAAAGTCATGCGGTGGCCGAGGACATGATGGGTCTGGATAGGGAAGTGTTGTGGTGCCTAAGAACTCAGGGGTGCCAACAGTTGCAGAGCCCCCAAGGAATGTGACAACTCTCTTAGTTCGGGAGTCAGTGAGCAGAGCTCCAGAAGTGTTTACAGCTCTGCTGATCTGGGGGATTGGTGAGCCAGCCCTCCAAGAAGTGTTATAGCTCCCTTGGCTTGGTGGGCCTGCAAGCCAGGCCATCAAGGAGTG
>NW_007226929.1:0-534 GCF_000164805.1 Carlito syrichta
GGAATGGAATGGAGAGGAATGGAATAGAAGGGAAAGGAAAGGAATGGAGAGGAATGTAATGAAAGAAGAAGGAAACAGAGACTAATAGAAAGGAGAGTAAAGGAATGAAATGGAGAGGAAGGGAAAGGAATGAAATGAGATTAAATTTAATGAAATGGAGTGGGATGAAATGGATTGGAGAGGAATGGAATGGAAAGGAATGGAATGGAGAGGAATCGAATGGAATGGAATGAAATGGAATGGAATGGAATGGAGAGGAATGGAATGAAGTAGAATGGAATGGAAGTTAATGGGGATAAATGGAATGGAGAGGAATGGAATGAGTTGGAATGGAGAGGAACGGGAAATAATGGAGACGAATGCAATGCAATATATTGGAATGGGATGGAGAGGAATGGAATGGAATGGATGGAACGGAGTGGAATGGCGAGGAATGGAATGGAATGAAATGGAATGAATTGGAATGGAAATAAAGGAATAGAATGGAATGGAATGACCTGGAATGGTATGCTGAGGAATGGAATGGAAAGGAGC
>NW_007226930.1:0-612 GCF_000164805.1 Carlito syrichta
TATGTTTAGCTCAACTAAGTTACAAAAGCCAGTTTCTCAATATAAGTTTCTCAGTGTTTTTTGAATGACAGTTTTAATATAACCAAAATGGCCTCTTTTCAGTCTAACACAAAAGATTTTATCTTTTCCTGTCAATAGATAGGAAAAAAATGAAACCTAAAAGTGGTACTGTAAGAAGACCATCAGCTACAGCAATATCATGAAAGTATTTTATAAGTTAAACAACTTTATGAAGAAAGTAGTGTCATCCCTATGAATCAGAATAAAAATCTCCATATATTCAAAAGTAACATAGGTTTTATGCTATCTGACATAGCAGGTCATATGCTCATTCAGGTGGATGGGAGGTACCACTGATGGTGTGATTGGTACCATCACTTAAGTCAAGACTCCTCGAAGAAATCCGGACAAAATTATTAAGAGAAGTAGGTTTCAGGATGGGCTGGGTGTTCTAATGGGACCTTGGAAATGAACTGAGACAATATGTTGGGGCTTTCCGTGAGGGTGGAGGGTGAATCTGTCAAGCATTGTATCAAGGGCATTTTTGTTTGGGGTCCTTGTAACCAAGGATGATTCTTTCGAGACAGCTTGTATACTTTTCCCCTTTTCTTT
>NW_007226931.1:0-2029 GCF_000164805.1 Carlito syrichta
GTACACGTGTGTGTGTGCGTGTGTGTTGGAGAGGGGTGATCCTTGGACCCAAGAACAAGTGCCAATGGATAAACACCTCCCTTCCTTTTTCCCAGATAGACACATGTACTTAGATCTATTTCTCGTGGCTCCTCATTTGATGGTTTCAGTTAGAACACCATTTCCCCCAGGGTAGCAGTGGTCAACTCTGTAAGGCATTCTTGTATTCCTCTCACTTCTCTGTTTCAGTTTTCCTATTCCTCATTGCTGACACTTCCATCAGACTTCCTGTAAATTATTGCACTTTTGCCTTTGTCTCTGGCTCTGCTTTCTGGGGAACCCAAGGTGAGACAGCTGTTTTTTAAGAACAGAAAGTAGGGGTGTGTGCTGTGTGGGTCAATAAAAAGAATAGGGAAAGAAATGGATGCTTGTTTTCACTAGCAAATGTGCTTCTGTATCCCTTTCTTTTCTTTTTACAAAATGAGTTTAGGTCCTCAGTAATTTAAAAAATGTCTGTCACATGTTGAGATCCTTAGGTGGACAGCAGTAGAGGAACAAAGTGTTCTGTAATGAATCTTCAATTAATTGCAGAATACACAATAGAGGGTAAAAGAATTCAACTAATTTTGAATAAAGTGGTTCTATAATTAAAAATCTGTTAAGAAGAACAGTCCTAATTTTTCTTTATGTGTCTTGAAAATTTGCCAGGAATTTAAAGTCTTCTGTCATTACACCTGGCTTCCGGACTTTAACTGTCCCTTCGCTCCTTTGTTAATTTTCTGTCCTAACCAGAATTACCTCTTCAGGCTTTCTCTCCTTTTTTAATATCACCTAATTTAGTAAGAGTCTTTGAGATGGTTATTCTGATTATTCTTTTGTTATTTAATTATGAATCTATGGTAAAATTTATGCTACTCTAAGAGTAGTTTTGAATAGAAAATTTTCTTTCTGAGGATAATCTGGAAGCTTTCCATTTTAACGCCTGCCTCTTTTCATCTCAAGGTTGTTCCAAAATAATTATGTAGCGTTAATGGACATCAGAAGCAAGCGCAGGACTTGAGCTTTCTCTCTACTGCGTTCAATTAAGAGAACTCATCCAATTACTACCTCTATTTGCTTAGAGGTTATCAGCTAGCAGTAACAGTTTCTCCAAGGGCAGCATCCTAAACTTTTGTGGCTCCTTTATGTTTCTGGCATTTCATTCTAGGTTAAATCCATTTGAGCATTCTTCAAACAGAGGAAGAAGCTCTTCAAGGGAAACAGCAAATTGGCACTGGGGTACAAATTTGAATGTCAAACTCTATTTTTACAATTGAATTATACCTCCAATTTGGAGCCTGTGCATTGAACAGAAACCTGGCAGAAGTAAACTATATCAGTATGGGTCTAGTCCCGGTTGCTTACCTTTGGTACTGTTAAAATGGACATCTTAAGAATTATAGCACTATGACTAAGTATGTAAGCGCATAGATGTGGGTGTTAAATTGTCTGAGGCTAAATCCGAACTCCGGTACTTATTATCTGAGTGTGACATGGGATACTGAATTTCTCTAAACCTCTATGTCTTTATCTGTAAGCCCAGATAATACTGCAACTGCCTCATCAAATTACTAGGCCTATAGAAAGCACTTCATGATAACTATTATCATTATTCATTATAGCTACTAACATACATTAGTCAATTACAATATATACCCGCAATATCTGTGGGTTTCTTTATGATGAATATAAATTGTCTTTTAAAGATTTTGTAAAAAGTAAGGAAGGGGGGTCAGAGCCAAGGAAGCTTGAGATTTAATTAAAAATCAAGCCTCTTCTGTGTATTGGTAAAAATCATGGATTCTGGAGCTCAAAACCCTGGGTTCAAATCCCAGCTCTGCCACTTATTAGCTCTTATTAGCACTTAAATGAGCTACTTAACCTTTCTGTGCCTGTTTCCTCATTCTGAATGGGAGATGATTATGGGGCTGACCTCTTACAGTTGTTATGAAAGTTTAATTATTTTTTTTAAAGCAGTGCCTGACCAGGCTGGCTTCCTAGACATGTGACC
>NW_007226932.1:0-771 GCF_000164805.1 Carlito syrichta
TTTGCCTACACTGCTTTCTGTGATGCATCCACGAGCGAAATCAGCCCAGCACATCAGACAGAAAATCGCAACCTGGTCTGGCTTCTGAGAGATGCGACCAGTATCTGAACCCAAGGAACTCAGCTCACCCACAGACTCCCTGCCGGGAGCCTTGCCTGGAGGTAGTGCTCACCACCGTGCAGATTCCAGGCCCTGCCCAACACAACCTCCAGGAGGGACACCACATTCGCGACAAGCACTTGGGGGCTGAGGTCATCAGTAGGAAGCACTCAGATCCAGGAGGCAATCATACTGTCTGGCCTCGCCCCACTGGGCAGCCCTTGGTGTTCTTAGCCTCTCCAGACCCAGGGCTCACACGGGTTGCTGGAAAGATAACGAGGGCCATTGCCAAGCAGCTCAAAAGCACGCCCAGCAGAGGTCACGCACGGTGGGGTTGCCCCTCATCTCTGTTTTCACATCTTGGATTCCAGTTCACTCAGCTCACTTTGCCATTGGAAAGAAGTCTTGAGACGCCCTTTAAAAGTGCCAGGTCTGGCCCACCATCATCCGTGTTTCCTGGGTCTAGAACACTCCCCAATTCCCCAGTGGACTGCTCTTCCTTCAGATCCCAGCTCAGCCCCCCTGAGGGAAGAGAGCCCCCCACACTCCCTTTCACCCACACTGCCACTGACATCATTCCATCACCCTTCTGGGATGTGCTGTTCATGTCTTTAACCCTGCAGTGATCATGGAGGAGAGAGGGTCTTGCCCCCGTGCCCTACACACCTCCTG
>NW_007226933.1:0-8060 GCF_000164805.1 Carlito syrichta
GCATTTAAGGGTCCACTTCAGGACCACCTGCCCACCACACACACTGTCCCACCAACCCCTCATGAGTGCACATAGGTGCAGATCATCCCCCCATCTACAGACGGAAAACAGAGGCTCAGAGACACTAGGCCACTTATCCCAGGCCACACCGCCAGCCAGCACTGCACCAGGAAGTAAACCTGAGCCCAACTGACCTGCAAACCTTGTTTCTCCTACCGGCCACACACTGGGCACCGCGCCCTGCCCCATGGGGATGCCAGAGATGAAACCTTGCCCTCAGGAGCAATAAAGGAGTGAGGAAACCGGCACTCATTAAATATTTAAGAGTAATGAAGCGGCAAAGTGCAAGGCAGTGCAGAGGGTGGGGCCTGAGGTGGGGTCCGTGGAGAGGCGGAGGGGGGACAGTAGGTTGGCAGAGGGGCTCCTGGCCAGGCTCTGGAGAGTGGTCTCCTCATGCCTGGCTTCAGGTGCCCGTCCCCTGCCCTGACTGGGGCTTCTTGTGGTCTTCTCAGCATGCAGAGTCTTGTGGTTTGGCATTCGAGATCCCTGACACCCACCAAGTGTGCAGATTAAAGATGCCAAATTCTGAGGGTCCCCACACTGTCTCCCCCCATTCATGAGGCCCTGGGCCATCTGTGGGCCTGCCTGTCACCTGTCCACTGAGGCTCCTGTCCCCTTTGGGCTGATGTTGCCTTCCACACCAAAGCTCCTCCACAGCCCCCAGAGCAGGGAAGACTCCCCATAAACATTAAATGAATGGGTCGGGGAAGCAGGCAGCTCGGGGCAAGGTAAGCTGGGGAGGAAGGACCGTGCCCATTCATGGAGGGCTTTGAATGCTGGGGTTCAGGTCACATGGAGTCATGATGGGCTTTCGAGCAGTGGAGTCGGATCAGCGTGTTAGCCTGAGCCGGATGGATGGCACATGCCGGCGGTCAATGTCAGGGAGGTCAATGTCAATGTCACCTAGGAGGTGGGTCAGAAGCCTAGACTGGGGCGAGGCTGGCTCATGTGAACTCTGAGACTTTCAAGAGTGACTGTGACCCTGTGTGGCTTTCAGCTTGTCACGCCCAGAAACTAGCAAGAAGGCCTGCCTATGAGACAGAACCCCACTGTAGTATGGGTATCCACATCCTAATTGCTGGACAACCCTAAAACCCAGGGCCAGCTAGTCTTTAGGGCTGTGCTTCCTGGCCCGGCCAAGCAGGAGGGAAAGCAGTTTCCTTACAGAGATGCAAAGGAAAACCCCCAAGGTGGAGAAGCCCTGGACTCCCCCTGAATGCAGCCTCCAAAGTAGTAGCCGGGAAATAGGTATTCAAGGCGGTGGGGCATTAAGCCAAGTTCTCCTGTCGAAGCCACTTTGCTAGGGGCCCACAGAACGAACACGCAGGAGCTCCGCTGCAGTGTCTGTGATGAAGGAGTAAGTCATCTGAAAACAGAAATAAATTATTCATTCCCACAAATGAGCAGCCTCTGGGTTCCCACAACAGCCGCTGCGCCACAAACACCCAAAAGGCTCAGTGAATCCTATTAGTGACACCACTCGCCCAGGCAGAGGCCGGATTCTGCCATCAGCCAGGTTGACAGCGCGCCGTGATTTGCCTACACTGCTTTCTGTGATGCATGCGCGAGCGAAATCAGCCCAGCACATCAGACAGAAAATCGCAACCTGGTCTGGCTTCTGAGAGATGCGACCAGTATCTGAACCCAAGGAACTCAGCTCACCCACAGACTCCCTGCCGGGAGCCTTGCCTGGAGGTAGTGCTCACCACCGTGCAGATTCCAGGCCCTGCCCAACACAACCTCCAGGAGGGACACCACATTCGCGACAAGCACTTGGGGGCTGAGGTCATCAGTAGGAAGCACTCAGATCCAGGAGGCAATCATACTGTCTGGCCTCGCCCCACTGGGCAGCCCTTGGTGTTCTTAGCCTCTCCAGGCCCAGGGCTCACACGGGTTGCTGGAAAGATAACGAGGGCCATTGCCAAGCAGCTCAAAAGCACGCCCAGCAGAGGTCACGCACGGTGGGGTTGCCCCTCATCTCTGTTTTCACATCTTGGATTCCAGTTCACTCAGCTCACTTTGCCATTGGAAAGAAGTCTTGAGACGCCCTTTAAAAGTGCCAGGTCTGGCCCACCATCGTGCCGTGTTTCCTGGGTCTAGAACACTCCCCAATTCCCCAGTGGACTGCTCTTCCTTCAGATCCCAGCTCAGCCCCCCTGAGGGAAGAGAGCCCCCCACACTCCCTTTCACCCACACTGCCACTGACATCATTCCATCACCCTTCTGGGATGTGCTGTTCATGTCTTTAACCCTGCAGTGATCATGGAGGAGAGAGGGTCTTGCCCCCGTGCCCTACACACCTCCTGGCACCGAGCAAGCACGTAAAGTGTGTGGAGTGAGTGTGTGAGAGAGGGCGCACCCATGGGTGCTTCATCTCTCTCGGGCTGGGTGCTTAAAGTCCTTCTCTCTGTACATTCATCCCATGTGGATCTGAGGAGAGGGTCTTGGCCCTCTGTCCCTGTGCTTCCACGGGGGTCTTCTGCAAGCATAACACTGGCAGCCTCCCAGCCCTCTCCTCGTGAGGGGAAGCAGTTCATTGGACATGACTGAAGAAATGACCTTCCAGCTAGGGTCCCTCATCTCCCTCACCCTGTTCCCCAAGGGCAGAGGTTTGGGGTTGTTCTGCTGTCTGCCTATGACTGGGAAGTTGATTTTATTTATTTTTTAACTTTTACACACCTACAAACTGACACAAACTCTTTATTATCAAAGAAAATAAACTTTTAAAAACATAAATGAATAGCTTTTGCCATAAAAATAAAAGACGGAATATGCATATAGTGGGTGAGGATATATAAGTACTGAAATATAGGGCCAATCAGAAAATCCCTATAATAACAAAGACTCATTTTTTTAATGAAAAACTAACCACAGGACAATTGAAAACTATATGAATTTAAACCTTTATGTTTATTAGTAATACATTTTAACTCACCCACACATCCAACAAACTTAAAAATGGATAGAGAATAACTTTACTTACTAGCTTTAAACTATATATTAAACTGATGTACTTTTGCTTGGAGTATGAACAGAATGCTCACCTCAGTGTTTCCTTACAATGCACAGTCCAGAGACATGTTTTAAAATTCAGCCACAGATAAACACAATCTATTTATGACTCATAACATTTCATTCATATTGTAAATGTGTTCAAATATTATATTATAATTTTCCATTTTACTTACAATAATAAAATTTCATTCTGCTAAGAGTTTTCACGTGACTTTTAAAGTGTTAAAATCCAAAACTTTCTGTATTTTTTGGAGTACTAGAGTTTTTTTTGGTTGGGGGGGTTGAGTTAGAGTCTCACTGTCACCCAGGCTGAAGTGCAGTGGCATGCTCACAGCCACCACAGCCTCGACCTGCTGGACTCAGGCAATCCTTCTGCTTCAGCCTTCCAAGTAGCTGGGACTGCAGGCAGGCACCACCACGTCCGGCTAATTTTTTTGACTTATAGTAGAGACAAGGTCTTGCCAAGTCGCCCAGGCTGGTCTTGAACGCCTAGGCTCAGGCAATCCTCTTGCCTCCACCTCCCAAAGTGCTGGGACTACAGGCGTGAGCCACTGCATCTGGCCTGGAGTACTAGAGTTTTAATGCGGTGTGCATTCTTATATTGATGAGGTCAGTCTACAGTGTGTAGTATCATATCTTTGAATTAATAGAAATGAGACACTTTCATATCCAGGACATTCATAAAGTTTTTCTTCAGAATGAATGACTTTATGCCACCAAATCCAACTGGAACAAATCACAGATCTTACCACATTTTGTGCATTCATAAGTCTTTTCTTCAGTGTGCATCCTTTCAAGTTAAAAAAAAAAACACTAAAAAACGAAAGGTCTTTATCACATTTCTTAAAGTTAAAGGACTTTTCTTCAGTTTGATTTCTTTCATGTCTTTGAAAAATCTGGGAAAATTAAATACTTCTCCAAATTTCTTACATTCATACTTTCCTTTCAGTATCATATGATCTTTCATGTTCTCTCTATAAGGACTGAAGTTTTAACGTCTTGCACATTCATAGTGCACAATTCTTACATTAATAGGCTTTCTGAGCATCATGAGTATTTGCATGTACTTGAAGGCAACTGAAAATAGTGAATGTTTTACCACATTTCTTCTATGCAGTGTTTTTCACTAGCATGAGCCTTTCAATATCCTTGGAAAGAACTGAAACAACTAAATGCTTTGTCACATTCCTTACGTGTTTAGAGTTTCTGTCCAGTATGAGTTCTTTCATGCCTATGAAAGTGACTGGAGGCTGGGTGTGGTGGCTCATGCCTGTAATCTCAGCACTTTGGGAGGCGGAGATGAGAGGATTGTGTAAACCAGGGATTCAAAATCAGCCTGGGCAACTTGACAAGACCTTGTCTCTACAATAAATCAAAAAAATAGCCAGATATGGTGGTGTATACCTGTAGTTCCAGATACTTGGAAGTCTGAAGTGGAAGGATTGCCCAGAAGGTCAAGGCTATGGTGGTCATGAGCATGCCACTGCACACCAGCCTGGGTGACAGTGAGACCCCAACTCAAAAAGTAAAAATAAAAAAGAAAGAAAGAAAGTAACTGCAATGACTGAAGGCTTCACCACATTCCTTACATTGACAGGGTTTCTCTCCAGTATGAGTTCTTTTATGAACATGAAGGGAACTGGAATAGCTGAGAGACTGGGTTGAGAGGATTGCCTGAGCCCACACTTCAAGACCAGCCTGGGCATCTTGAAGAGATCTCATCTCTACAACAAAACAAAAAATTAGCTGGGCATGGTGGCACCCGCCTGTTGGTCCAGCTACTTGGAAGGCTGAGGCAGAAGGATTTCCTGAGCCAAGCAGGTGGAGGCTGTGAGCATGCCACTAAACTCTAGTCTGGACAATAGACTCAAAAAAAAAAAAAGAAAGAGAAAGGAAGGAAGGAAGGGAGGGGAGGGAGGGCGGAAGGGAGGAAGGAAGGGAGGAAGGAAGGAAAAGAAAGGAAAAGAAAAGAAAAAGAAAGTAACTGTAACAACTGAAGGCTTCACTACATTCCTTACATTGACAGGGTTTCTCTCCAGTATGAGTTCTTTTAAGAAAATGAAGGGAACTGGAATATCTGAAGACTTTACTACTAATGTTACAAACACAGGGTTTTTCACCAGTGTGAGCATTTTTTATGTTCTTTAAAGAACTAAGACAACTGAATACTTTCCCACATACCTTACATTCCTAGGGGTATGAGTACTTTCATAGTCATAAAAGGAAATGGACCATCTAAAGGCTTCACCACATACCTTCCATTCACAGAGTTTCTTTTTAGCATGAGTTATTTTATGCCTGTGAAGGTGACAGAACCAGCTGAAGCTTTCCCACATTCACTAAAGTCACAGGGTTTATCTCCATTATGAGTTCTTTCATGTCTCTGCAGGTGACTGGAACAACTGAAGGCTTTCCCATTAATGACATCCATGTGGCTTCACACCAGTATGAGTTCTTTTGTGGATAAAAAGGAAACTGGAACATCCAAAGGCCTTACCACATTTCTTTCATCCACAGGGTTTTTCCAGCTTAAGTATGAATTGTTTATGTTTCTGAATGCTACTGGGTGTGTTTCTGGTGTTGAGTTCTTTGATGTATTTGAAATGAACTGGGAAAAATCAAAGACATTTTTACATACTGCAAAATTAGTGCCCATTTCTAGTGTCTATTACTATGACTCTTCCAACTCTTGTTAGAGAAATGAAGACTTTCTGACAGTTTACATTTCTCTGGCTTCTCCCAACATTCCTCACACTCAGATGGCTTGCTTCCACAGTGAGATATAGATTTCTCCACAACTTTTGGTACTGATTTTCAAGCTTCTTCTTTGTTTCCTATAGAAGCCAGACTCCAGAAGGATGCCTGCATTACTTCTCTATAAAGATTCTTCTGGGGCCGGGCTCAGTGGCTCAGCCTGTAATCTCAGCACTTTGGGAGGCCGAGGTGAGTGGATTGCCTGAGCCCGTGGGTTCAAGACCCGCCTGGGCAACTTCACGAGACCTCATCTCTACAATAAATCAAAAATTAGCCGGGCATGGACGCGCACCTGTAGTTCTAGCTACTAGGAGGGCTGAGGCGGAAGGATTGCCGGAGCCTAGCAGGTCGAGACTGCGGTGGCCGGGAGTGGTCATTGCACTCCAGTCTGGGTGACAGAGTGAGACTCCAACTCAAAAAGAAAAAAAAAAGATTCTTCTGGGAAGAGTTCAGCAAAGCCCATTCCTCCTAGGTGAAGTTCATAGCCACATCCTCAAAGGTCGCTGAGTCCATTCATGGCTTCAGGGAGTCCTGGCATCTCATTATGGATCTCCCAGTACTACAAATTACAAGGTGACAGGGACTGCAGCAGAGCCACCTGGTCCTTCTGGAATAGGACACGAAGCAGTGGGGATGGGACCAAGCTTAGTATTGGAAGTTTATTTTAAAGGATGGGGACAAGTATTAGGAAGCAAGCTTGCATTGTGTACTCACGTGTGCTCACATACCCATATGTGTGATCTAGTGGTTCTCAACTGGAGTGATTTTGCCCCCCTGGAGACATTTAGCAATGTGTGGAGACAATTTGGGTTATTACTTCTGGGGGTGGGAATGTGTCTACTGGCATCTAATGGGTAGAGGCCAAGGATGCTGTGCACAGGATGCCCCCGACAACCACAACAAGAACATGCAGCCCAAAATGTCACTAGCGCCAGGACTGAGAGACCCTGATGCAATCATATTGCCCCACTGGCTGCCTCTTGAATTTTCCTTTCAACCAATTGCAGACTCGAGCACAGATGAAGCCACACCTCATTCCCAGGGGAAGGGTTGAAGGCACTCCTGGGTGTAGAGCTGCCCCTCGCGTGCCGCCTGGGAAGTCTTGCACAGGCAAGCTGCCACGCCCCTGCTTCCTTGAACAGGAAGGGGCTCTAGGAAACAGAGCTTCCAGTGTTTAGGAAAAGGACTGAGTCCCTCATGATGTGGCTGTTCAGGCTTCCTGGTTGCTTTGCTGTGAAGACCTCGCTTGGCAGCTGCAGCTGGGCACATACAAGCTACGCTTGGTCCCACAGTGGAGCAGTAGAGGGCCATGCATATGGCTTTTTGTTCTGAACCGATACAGCCAATTTACTTCAGCCTCTGCCTGAGCTGACATGTTCTAGAATGTGTGGCCCTCCATACAGCATTGTGAATGTGGCTGTTTTCTTCCTTTCTTTTTTTTGTAATTAGTAAACTTTACTTTTTAGAGCAGGTTAGGTCCACAGCAGAACTCAGAAGAAAGTACAGAGCCCTCCACATGCCCCCACCCTCCCCTTAATCAGCATCCAGCACCCCACCCTCTCCATCAACACCCAGCACCCCTGCCCTCCCCCACGACCAACAGCCAGCACCCACTGCCCTCCCCATCCATGCCCAACACCCCTGCCCCTCCCCTCCCACCAACCCCCGGCACTGCTGCCTTCCCCCTCTATCAACACCCTGCATGAGAGTGGTTTGCTTGTTACAGCCAATGCACCTATACTGACATGCCATTATCACCACAGCTGATATTAGGGCTCCCTCTTGGTCTTGTAGATTCTATGGGTTCTGACAATTGTATAAGGCCTTGAGTCTGCCCCTGCACCATCATACAGAACAGCTTCACTGCTCTAAAATCCCCCCTTCCCCGTTCCTTCCTCCTACCCTTGGCAACCACTGGTCTTTGCCTGTCTCCATAGTTGTCTTTTTTTTGACCCGGAGTCTCACTCTGCCACCCAGATTGAAGTACAGTGGCACACTCATGGCCACCGCAGCCTCAACCTGCTGGCCTCAGGAGATCCTTCCACCTCAGCCTTCCAAGCAGCTAGAACTACAGGCAGGCACCACCACGCCCGGCTAATTTTATGATTTATTGTAGAGACAAGGTCTTGTCATGTTGCCCAGACTGGTCTCAAACCCCTGGACTCAGGCAATCCTCTTGCCTCGACCTCCCAAAGTGCTGGGATTACAGGCTTGAGCCACCATGCCCAGCC
>NW_007226934.1:0-778 GCF_000164805.1 Carlito syrichta
AAAAAAAGTTTGAGTTTGGGCAATAGTTTGGCCAGGGCTAAGAACAGGTTTCTTGTGGTGATGGAAAGGGGAGGAAGACTACTCAATATTTCCTCATAAAAAGAATGAAAGACCTCATAAGATGAAGCTCAGTGTGAGACTGTGAACTTTTGACATATAATATGGTTCCCGGATCTTCACCTTGCCCATATAGGTATATACAAAATTTGGGGTCATTTTTCCATTTTGAGCTTTGATGAGGTTACAAGTTCCTGGTTCCCAGTTGAATGTGGCACACCCTTTCAGAGGTGTATTATTTTATCTTTTCCTTTCCAAGTGGCCCATGAAATACAGCTCCAAGTGCATGCTGGGGAACGAATTCTGAAACATGAATATTGGGACAGGTCTTGTTCACATACGTGCTTATCATTGGATTGGTATTCCCATTCCCATGTTAGACTTATACACAGTCTATTATACTTTGACCATGTGTGTCCCATAACTCCACATACATCAGAGGATATTAATATTGGCTGGGAGAAATTAGTAACCTGGGTTTTGCTAATCAAGGTCCTGTCAAGTTCTTTTTGGACCTCTAACCACACCCCAGTGGGAGAGTACTGTGGGTTGAAGCAAGCATAGTGATCTTCATGGTTGCAAATGGAATAGATGGTCTCATTTGTATATGCAGGTTCCCTGGGCCTTCCCCTGGCATGCAAAATGGGTGTGGTAAAGCCGCATCCATGTAAACCCTTGGCACATCTGGTTCATGCGAATACATGAGTCATAGGACAAGGGG
>NW_007226935.1:0-688 GCF_000164805.1 Carlito syrichta
TTGAGAAAGATGGAACTCTCTCCAAATCATTTTATGAAGTTAACATCACACTGATACCCAGACTGGGTAAAGACCTAACAAAGAAAAATACCTATAGGCCAATATCTGTGATGAGCATCGATGCAAAAATTCTCAACAAGATTCTAGTCATTTGGACCCAACAACACATCTCAAAAATTGTCCATCATGACCAAGTAGGCTTCATCCCCAGGATGCAGGGCTGGTTCAACATTTGCAACACGATAAATGTAATTAAATACATCAACAGATGTAAAAACAAGAACTATATGATTATATTATTAGATGCAAAAAAAGCTTTTGACTAAATCCAGCTTCCCTTCTTGATAAAAACTCTTGAACACCTAGGCATACAGGGAACATACCTCAAAATAGCAAGAGCCATCTATGATAATCCCACAGACAAAATATTGTTTAACAGACAGAAATTGGAAGCATTTCTCCTGAAAACCAGAACCAGACAAGGCTGCCCACTCTCACTCCTCCTGTTCAGCATAGTGTGGAAGTCTTAGCTAGAACACTCAGACAAGAGAAGGAAATCACAAGTATCCAAAGAGGAAAAGAGGAAATCAAGTTATCCCTCTTTGCTGACTATATGATCCTATACCTCAAAAATCTAAGAGAATCTGTCCAAAATCTTTTTGCACTGATAAAGGACTTTGAAAAAGTC
>NW_007226936.1:0-1530 GCF_000164805.1 Carlito syrichta
AAAAAAACAACAACAACAAAAAAAAATTCTTTGGATTTACCACCCATTTGACACTCATAAGCTGTTATAAAACTACAGTCAACTTTTGTGCAGATGTCTCATCCATATAATTAATATCAATACTACATACATATCTGTGTTATGTAATATAACACATTTCAAATTTAAAGCCATTCATAGTAATACTTTTCCCATTTCTATTGAGGTCAGCTCATAGCATGCATATAATAAATAGCAATGTCATTTTATAAATTGAATGACATAAAGGATAATTTCCTAGCAAGGTAAAATATCTTAAGACAAAAACATGACTTATGATATGGAATTTACTTTGTGAAGATGAGAAAAATACTTTTTTGAAAAATGTAGTTTGGTTTTATGGGAACGACAATTAGAGGAGAAGAAAATGTGCTCAGATTATTAAAACTGAAGGTTAATTGCATAGCAAATTAGGATACTATTTGAAATTTTCCTGAACAATTATCAGAAGAAAATTTTAGGCAAAATTGGTTATAAAATACTTTTACATTAAAATATTAATAGGCAAATATACATTAGCAAACTGGACTCTCTGTAGTAACACATTTTCTGGAAGATTCTGACACCGGATTAAATCATGGGGAAACACGCTATCAGAGAGAAGGATGTGGGGATCATACTAATGAAGATTTAAGTCTGGTCACTTAAAAGCTGCTTATTGTGGTGAAAGACTGAATTAGAGTCAATTAAAAGAGTGAGGGAATTTGGTATCTAGAGTTCTTAAAGGCTTTTGGACCCTAAAATTTTAAAGAAAAAAATGAGACTTTTCTAATCACAAGAGAGTCTAAGAGGATATAAAAACTAAAATAATACATTATTTCAAAAAAAATTAGCCAAAACCTAAATTCAGTCTGCTCTTTCTTACGTGGATTAATAAGTATACCAGCTGCTTTAACTCATTTTCAGCCTTTCATTTCCACAATTTTCTATCTTCATGGAAGCTTACATTTTTAAAGTAAATCAAAATCTAATTACGACCTTTGCCGTGAGGGTGGAAAGCAAAACCAAAGCCTTCCTTATTTTGCCTCTGTCAATCTTGTCACCTCTATCTCACCTTACCACTTCATCCTACTTGCTAGTCTCGATAATCACAGATTCCTTAATACTCTTTTACTATGTACACAGAACCTCTTTGGTAAATCTCCTCCCTGCCTCCATGCCTCTTTTCCATATTTGCTTCCTCTGCACCATCAACACACTCCACTCTTAGACAGAGTATCTTGCCAGATGGTTTCCCTAACTAGTTTCCAACTGGATTCCAAGAACTTCCACTGGGTTCCTATGGTGCCCACTCTCCATGGATGCGGGGGACCAGCCCTTGCAAAGAGAATTAGGAGGTCCCTTGGAAGATGTGGCAGCATCGGCCAATATTCTGGGAGAATAGAAGGGAAGAAAGAGACTGGACTCTAGTGCAGAAGCTGTTTATTGGGGACAAACATGAGTCTTTTATCCCAAATTTTCACATGTCAAATCACAAGACTTTCACGTGGG
>NW_007226937.1:0-818 GCF_000164805.1 Carlito syrichta
TTCTGGGAGAATAGAAGGGAGAGAAAGAGACTGGACTCTAGTGCAGAAGCTGTTTATTGGGGACAAACATGAGTCTTTTATCCCAAATTTTCACATGTCAAATCACAAGACTTTCACGTGGGCACAAAGCCAGGTAGGTGAGGGGCGTCCCCCACCCACCAGGTGTTTCCTTAGGAATGAGGAAGGACGATCTTAATCAAATCACAAGAGTTTACACGAACACAAAGCCAGGTGCGTTGGGGCGTCCCTGCCCACCAGGCATTTTCCCCCAAGCATGAGGAAGGTCAATCCCAAAATCATCTCACTGTTCCTTATGCTTGGTTTATGTTCCTCAAAAACAATACAACAGTTTTAATATCATAAAATCCCAATAACTTCGAAAACTTATGCATACCCAACACCTAATGACTGACTTAAATCCTAATACCTTCTTATTCTGTGCTAACTTTACCTGTACTACAGAAAGACTCTTAGAGGTCAGATCAGTACCTAAAGAATATGGCTCAGTTCAAAGATCACGCTGGGCCATTTCCACGAACAATTGATTATGATCTCTTAACAAAATGGCTATTCTAAAAATCCTATGTATCTATCTTAATTTCTATAAAAGTTTCTAATTCCTTATCCTGATATATAAGGCTGATCATCAGCAATAAAGCTTCTGAAATGAAACCCAAACACAAACTAAAGCCAAAATCACAAGTAGTAGAAGGTGGGAGCAATGCAATTTCAAAGGTTAGCTGTATTCTTATAGAACTTATGGTATCATGGTTGATCATGCTCGGACTAACATAATTCCCTGGCGTAGCATGACTTAT
>NW_007226938.1:0-691 GCF_000164805.1 Carlito syrichta
ACTACCTTGGCATTGTGGGTGTTTGTGTGTGTGTTTGTGCAATTTAATATCAGTGCCCTACACTTAGGGTCAAAGTGTGTTGGAGCCCCATTTTGGAAGAAATTTTTCTGTGATTCCAATACGAAGTCAAGGTTAAGGTTTACACTGATTTTTATTGCAGAGGATCAGAAATAACCATCAGTGTTCACAGTTATTGTTCAAGGCCACTGTTCTCAAATATGTTCCTATCTCTGGAATCCTGGAGCTGAACTTGGTCTCTGCAACAGCCAAAATTTGTATTTCCTTAAAAGCACAGACTTGGCTATCTTAAACCAGAAAACTGGTTTTTAGTTTTCCTCTGCCTGACGTAGAAACATTTACCCATATTTACTCTGAATTTATATAATTCAACCCAGATCACTACCAACTTAAAGGAGCAAGAGCAGATATGCACTGAATCTAGAAGGAGCAGCATCAGGTTGATGTAGCCAGGGTATTTGTGTGTCAGAGTTTAAAGGAGACTAGACCTAGCAGTTGTTCATGGTGCTCAAAGACCTTTTTAGTAATTGGTGCACAACATTGTCATTTGCCATTACCTGCATAACGTTCAGCTTAGAGAAAGAAATTCAAGGTAAAAGCTCTGTCTGAAGTGTCACACATATAGATTTTCCTGGTTCTGTCTTTAGCAAATGATTTGAGTTTTTTCAAATGT
>NW_007226939.1:0-843 GCF_000164805.1 Carlito syrichta
TCTCTGGCAGCAGGCATTCAATGTGGACACGTGGAGAGACTTCGAGAGGGTAAGATAAATAAGTATTTTTGTCTCTTTCATTTTGAGTGGTACAGAATTGCTAACAGAATATAAAGCAGCTCTCGGTAGCTCTGCATTTTTCTCTTGCATGAGTGCTGCCTCTACGCTTGCTCTGAGTTACTCAAGTTAGCTCCCAATTCTCTAGTGTAGATAGATGAAAAGTTGATGAGAACCGACAGGTGAGAATTTACCTGCATAGCAGGTCATCTCTCTGTCCTGTTACCCTCCTCCTCAAAACTATTTTGCAATGATTCTGTCAGTAAGTGGAAGCCTAAGCTTGCTACCTGAGTCTCAGAACTATAACACACTGTCCTTACTTATGTATTCTATGCCTTTTTCTACCGAACACTTACTACAGTTTCCAGGTTCCATTTCTGCTCATGCTATATGCTCTAGCTTCTGCATCTCTCTTAGAATTCTAACCATTTGGCATGTTCGAATTCAATGGTTAGCCTCTTAATCAAAGGCTCCCCTGAACACTAAATTAATAAATGCATGCTTTCTTGTTTCATCATGGCGTTTCATTGTACGTAATTATAGGCAGATCATTCATTCTGACCTCTAGTATTATAAATTCTGTATTCATTATATTCCAAGCTCTTAAAGAAACAGATTATGTATTACTCACCTGTGCAACCACCATAGTATTTAATACAGTACTTGGCCCATTAGCATCCCCAAATATTCATCATAAAAGTCACCATAGCAAGGCTGGGCAGAGTGGCTTATGCCTGTAATCCACTCAATTTAGAAGGTCAAAGTGGGAGAATATCTTGAACCCAG
>NW_007226940.1:0-715 GCF_000164805.1 Carlito syrichta
CCCTCCTCCTCAAAACTATTTTGCAATGATTCTGTCAGTAAGTGGAAGCCTAAGCTTGCTACCTGAGTCTCAGAACTATAACACACTGTCCTTACTTATGTATTCTATGCCTTTTTCTACCGAACACTTACTACAGTTTCCAGGTTCCATTTCTGCTCATGCTATATGCTCTAGCTTCTGCATCTCTCTTAGAATTCTAACCATTTGGCATGTTCGAATTCAATGGTTAGCCTCTTAATCAAAGGCTCCCCTGAACACTAAATTAATAAATGCATGCTTTCTTGTTTCATCATGGCGTTTCATTGTACGTAATTATAGGCAGATCATTCATTCTGACCTCTAGTATTATAAATTCTGTATTCATTATATTCCAAGCTCTTAAAGAAACAGATTATGTATTACTCACCTGTGCAACCACCATAGTATTTAATACAGTACTTGGCCCATTAGCATCCCCAAATATTCATCATAAAAGTCACCACAGCAAGGCTGGGCAGAGTAGCTTATGCCTGTAATCCACTCAATTTAGAAGGTCAAAGTGGGAGAATATCTTGAACCCAGGAGTCTGAGACCAGCCTTGACAACATAGCAAGAACCTGTCTCTACATTATATACATACACACACACACAAACAAATTAGGTGGGGTGTGGTGGCATGTACCTGTAGTCCCAGCTACTTAGGAAGAAGCAGGATAATTGCTTGAGCCCAGGAGTA
>NW_007226941.1:0-2047 GCF_000164805.1 Carlito syrichta
TACTTGGGTAAAGTACAAGAAGGAGGTCTGGAGAATCAAATTGATAGATAAACCAATTACCTCCAAGTCCCATGGCCACTAGAGAAACAGATGAAGTGGTCAAGGTCCCTACAATCCAGAAACTTCCCATTTGTTGTAAATGGGTAAATGGTTGAATTGAGCACCTTATGGTCAGTACAAAGATGGGAGGTGTCCAAGGTACTTGGCCTTTATTTGGGACCTTTTCTTATGTTGCTGTTCTAAGTTTGGATGTCACTGCCTAAAAGGCCAATCATTATTATTATATCTATTGTTTTTATTTTATTAAAAATAACTATTTAGCTTCTAATATTACTGTCCTAGAAAAGCCTGAGGGTTTTTGGTAAAATTGCTTGTTACTATATGTTATAAAATAGACAATTAAGTGGTGTAAATACATTAAAAGTATACAAACTCTGGGAGTCAAGTTTCTCTTGAGCAGGGTTAGGAAATACAAACCTGGAAACATCCCAGGGGCACAGAGTTCAGAATACTATTTAGGGCTCGCTTCCTGTCACAGCCCTGCTCAGAGCCATCCTCTTCTGAGCCTCAGCCAGACCTGGCCGCAACCTGAATTCTCACAAGACTGATTGAAGGGGTCAGAGTTTTGAGTGGCTGCTCCTAGTGTCTCCAGAGCTGGTGCATGTAATTTTCCCAAGCCCAAAAGCAGATAAATGGGTGCAAAGAACTGTATTTTGGGGGTTTCTAATTGCTTTCTTTTTCATTAAAACCTGTGTTTCTAGAGCCAAACCACCCAGCAACCTGTTCTTCATTCCTGCAGATCCAGTAGTGACTTCTGACGTTATAACAAAGTAAATATAAACACAACTATGAAAAAAATCCTTCTGTCTACATCCACCCTTTCTTTCTATACCTTCCTCAGCTTTTATTCTATACATTTTCTTTTTAAATCACTGGCAGAGAACCAAGAAGAAATAGAAAGTGTGGGCCCTTCAACTAAATCCTGGAAGTTAGGGGGACACTTACTACCCATGTCTCAGGGTGTTAGGAGGATTCACTTCCGTAGTGTGGTTGTGGTCCCCAGCACAGTGCACCACAGCATATTTCAGAGCACATAGTGCATATCCTGTAAACCCTGCCCTAAAGCATATGTTTAGGTTGTTTTTCAAGGGCAGATCTCCTCAGACATTGCTGCCTTCTTGAGTCAGCAGAGAATGTGCTCTTTCAGGATGGAGATAGGTTTTCTTTATTTGGGTTAAAAGTATTTGTGTTGTGATGAGTATTGAGTATTAAGGACCCTGCATGCTGGGCCTGCTTTCTCTACCTGAGTGCTGCTGACTGTGGGTCTGTGGAGCAACATCAGCATTCCTTCACAGGGAACTTGTTTTTAAAACCCTTTAAGAGACTACTTAAAACCTGCAGATTCACAGTTTCTTTGAATGAGACCCAAAATACCACAAGATTTATGTGCCAATTAAAGCTTGAGAAATGTTTCTTACTAAGTGGTCCTCAGCCCAGGCTTCCAATTATGATCACATGGCGAATTTGAAAAATACTGTCACTTTTGTCATCCCCACACTCTGTGTGTTGATCTGGGTGGAAGCATCCATGTTGTTTTCATTAATTGCACCCACTCTAAGGTAGAGTCAGAGTAAAGCACAAAGGCTCCCAGATACATCTGTGAGAGTTGAGTTCAAAAGGAAGGTCACCTGTTCTGCTCTGCTTGGGTTTTTCTCAAGCAGGTCAGTGGGGCCATAGTCTCATTGCTGTTGCAGAAATTGCTGGTGTTTGTGGCGAGGGAGGACACTTGAGGGCAAGAAAGAGAAAAAAGTCACACATTGGTCTCCATGTAGGAGCTCATTTTTCTTGAATCTGTCTTCTGTAACAACAGACAGAATACAGTGGACTTTTTTTTCACTTCTGGGTCCTTCTCTCTGAGTGTGGTGGTAGCAGGTGAAGGATTGTGCTTATACCTTTAAAAGCATATTCTGGCCGGGCATGATGGTTCACGCCACTAATCCCAACACTTTGGGAGGCTAAGCTGAGAGGATAATTGCTTGAGCCCAGG
>NW_007226942.1:0-772 GCF_000164805.1 Carlito syrichta
GCCGGGCATGATGGTTCACGCCACTAATCCCAACACTTTGGGAGGCTAAGCTGAGAGGATGATTGCTTGAGCCCAGGAATTTGAGACCAGCTTGAACAACATAGACCTTGCCATCAAAATAAATAAATAAGATAAAAAAAATTAGCCAGGAATGGTGGTGTGTACCTGTAGTCCCAGGTAGCTGAAGGTAAAATGAAAGGATCACCTGAGCTGAGGTTGAGGCTGCGGTGAGCTGTGATGGTTGCCATTGCACTCCAGCCTGAGTGACAGAGTGAGACTCCAACTCAAAAAAATAAAGGCGTGTTCTCAGCATGTAGGTGTGTCTTGTCCAGATAATCTCACCTGAGAAGGAATCCCTAAGAAGCAGAAGAAAAGAAAGGCCCATTCTCAGATAACTGTGTCCCAGGACAGAGGCTGTGTCCACTTTTCCTACTGGAATATTTTTAGAACTGGCAAACCTTTACTTCTCTATTTGTAATGGTCCTGCCTAATGATTTTGTTTTAACTAGTTTTTTTGTTCTTGTGATATTCAAGGGGCTCTGAAAAACACGTCTTCCTACATAGCAAAGGCTTCTCTCTGTTCTCTCCATCTAGGCTTCTTAAATGCCATAAACAGTTACCACCATGGATTTATGATCTGCAGTATTAAAAATGTTCCCTTGTCACTGGAACATGGGAAGACATGAATACTAAGATTTCTATTGAAGGTGGGGTAAATCCTAAGATAATGGCAAAGAATGGAAACATGTAATTTTTTTTTTTTTTTTTTTTT
>NW_007226943.1:0-605 GCF_000164805.1 Carlito syrichta
ACCTGAGCTGAGGTTGAGGCTGCGGTGAGCTGTGATGGTTGCCATTGCACTCCAGCCTGAGTGACAGAGTGAGACTCCAACTCAAAAAAATAAAGGCGTGTTCTCAGCATGTAGGTGTGTCTTGTCCAGATAATCTCACCTGAGAAGGAATCCCTAAGAAGCAGAAGAAAAGAAAGGCCCATTCTCAGATAACTGTGTCCCAGGACAGAGGCTGTGTCCACTTTTCCTACTGGAATATTTTTAGAACTGGCAAACCTTTACTTCTCTATTTGTAATGGTCCTGCCTAATGATTTTGTTTTAACTAGTTTTTTTGTTCTTGTGATATTCAAGGGGCTCTGAAAAACACGTCTTCCTACATAGCAAAGGCTTCTCTCTGTTCTCTCCATCTAGGCTTCTTAAATGCCATAAACAGTTACCACCATGGATTTATGATCTGCAGTATTAAAAATGTTCCCTTGTCACTGGAACATGGGAAGACATGAATACTAAGATTTCTATTGAAGGTGGGGTAAATCCTAAGATAATGGCAAAGAATGGAAACATGTAATTTTTTTTTTTTTTTTTTTTTGAGTTGGAGTCTCACTCTGTCGCCCAGGCTGGAGTG
>NW_007226944.1:0-627 GCF_000164805.1 Carlito syrichta
AAGGAATCCCTAAGAAGCAGAAGAAAAGAAAGGCCCATTCTCAGATAACTGTGTCCCAGGACAGAGGCTGTGTCCACTTTTCCTACTGGAATATTTTTAGAACTGGCAAACCTTTACTTCTCTATTTGTAATGGTCCTGCCTAATGATTTTGTTTTAACTAGTTTTTTTGTTCTTGTGATATTCAAGGGGCTCTGAAAAACACGTCTTCCTACATAGCAAAGGCTTCTCTCTGTTCTCTCCATCTAGGCTTCTTAAATGCCATAAACAGTTACCACCATGGATTTATGATCTGCAGTATTAAAAATGTTCCCTTGTCACTGGAACATGGGAAGACATGAATACTAAGATTTCTATTGAAGGTGGGGTAAATCCTAAGATAATGGCAAAGAATGGAAACATGTAATTTTTTTTTTTTTTTTTTTTTGAGTTGGAGTCTCACTCTGTCGCCCAGGCTGGAGTGCAGTGGCACGCTCCCAGCCACTGCAGCCTCGACCTGCTGCTGATGATTCTTCCGTTTCAGCCTTCCAAGTAGCTGGAACTACAGGTGCATGCTACCACGCCCAGCTAATTTTTGATTTATTGTAGAGATGATGTCTCTCCAAGTTGCCTGGGCAGGTCTCGAACCC
>NW_007226945.1:0-902 GCF_000164805.1 Carlito syrichta
GGAAATCCCTGAGTCCAGCTTTGCAGCCTTTGTACAGGAGTACATTCCCAGGATCCATGGAAAATACTTAGAGTCCACCAGGACGTTTTCTTAGATTGTTTCCAACTGTTAGAGGAGTTCAGGACGGTCTGGCCCGGAACCCTTCTCAGTATCTCAGTTCAGGATTACCCACTGAAAGCATGAAACAACAGAACATACATTTTAGGAATTAAGGCCGCTCTTTTTTAACCTCGCTGAGGGAACAATCTCTGACATGAATGGCATAGAGAAAACTGGGCATTCAGCTCGGCACAAGCAGGAGTTGCCTTCAAGCCAGGCCTTTTCCTCTGGTGTTGCACAGACCTCGGTCTGAGGTCCGGCATTCCAGCTGCCCAGCACTCTCTCGCCGGCACGTTGGACAGGCTAGTTAACTCGGCAGGTGCGGATCAGGAGCAGCTGCAGGCGAATGAAGACCGGAGACGTGATCGGGCCGAACCAGAGCTCCCGAGCCTGCTCCGCCAGCTTCTGGCACAACAGCATCTCGAAGACGAACTTGAGGCTCAGGACCGTGAGGACCCAGAAGAGGCGGAGGACCGCCAACCTCTTCTCTCCGTCCCGAAAGAGGCGCACAGACACGATGGTGGTGATGTAGGTGCTGAGCCCATCAGCGGCGAAGAAGGGCATGAACACGGTCCACCAGGAAAGGCCCAGGGCCAGGCCATCCACACGCAGTGCCAGCAGGACAGAGAACACCAACAGAGCCAGCAGGTGCACGAAGATCTCAAAGGTGGCGAAACCCAGCCACTGCACCAACTCCCGGAGCGAGAGAGAATCGCGCCGGCGGAGCGCGGGCCGGGGCCCAGCCAAACGTGGCCCCTGCGGGGCTCGCCAATGCCTGCCGCTCGCCCCCACCCTCGGCCGGG
>NW_007226946.1:0-4698 GCF_000164805.1 Carlito syrichta
GTGTATTCAGATGTAGTCAATATCTAAATGTAAGGCAAATTTTATTTTATTTTATTTTTCCTTTTAATTTTTATTTTAAAATTGTGGGGTACAATTCAGGGTGAGGCATACAAATATTCATTGTGCAGGTATCTTTGTTGATGAGGTGTGCCCCGCTACCACAGGCAGATATCGACTACTGTCAATCCCACCTCCCCACCCTCCCCCTGCCCCTGCAGTTTCTTGATACTGTCAATCCTTTTCTTACAGTATTATGGTAGTTGTGCAAGATCCACTTATGAGTGAGAATATGTGATACTCAGCTCTTTGTTTCTGTGAGAGATCACTCAGTATTAGGACTCTAAGTCCATCCAGGTTGCTGTGAAGTTCATGATTTTGTTCTTTATGGTTGCGTAATATTCCATCGTGTATAGGTACCACATTTTTTTAATCCAGTCCTCTTCTGATAGGCAGAACGGTTGGTTCCATGTTCTTGCTATTATGAACAATGCTGTAATAAACATACGTATGCAGGTATCTTTTTTATAGAGCGATTTGAGTTCTTCTGGGTATATTCCCCGTAGAGGGATTGTGGGGTCATATGGAAGGTCTATTTTTAGAACTTTTAGGAATTGCCACACTGATTTCCACAGAGGTTGTACTGGTTTACACTCCCATCAACAGTGTAGAAGTGTTCCCTTTTTACCACATCCTCTCCAGCATCTGTTATTTTTTGAGTTATTGATAATGGCCATTCTGACTGGAGTTAGTGATATCTCAGTGTAGTTTTAATTTGAATCTTCTTGAATAGTGAGGCTGAAGATTTTTTCATGTATCTGTTGGCTGCTTATATGTCTTCTTGCGAGAACTGTCTATTCATACCTCTTGCCCACTTTGTAATGGGGAGGTGTTTTTTTTTTTTCTTTTCAGCACATTTGAACTCCTTGTAGATCCTTGATGCTAGGCCTTTGTCAGATATGGGGTTGGCAAATATATTTTCCCAGTCTGTGGGCTGTCTCCCTGCTCTCTTGATGGTTTCTTTGGCTTTGCGAAGCTTGTCAGTTTAATGAGGTCCCACTTGTCTGTCTTGTCTCTTATGGCCTGGGCACTTTTGATCAGGAATTGGTTGCCAATTCCAACTTCCATAAGAGTGTCTCCTGCATGTTCTAAGGTTCTTACAGTTTGAGGTTTTACATTTAGGTCTGTGATCCATTTAGAGTTAATTTTTGTGTATGGGGATAGGTAGGGGTCCTGTTTCAATCTTCTGCATGTGGTCAGCCAGTTTTCCCAACACCGTTTACTGAATAGATTCTTCTATCCCCAGTAGTGGGTGGTGGAGATTTTGTCGAAGATGAGTTGGTTGAGAAATTGAGGTTTTGTTTCTGGAATCTCAATTCTATTCCATTGGTCTATATGCCTATTCTTGTACAAAATACTAGGCTGATTCGATTATTGTGACTTTATAATAAAGTTTAAAGTCTGGAAGTGTGATACCTCTTGCTTTGTTTTTTTTTTTTTTTCCTGAGGATTGTTTTGGCTATTCTTGGTCATTTATGTTTCCATATGAATTCCTATATTGTTTTTTCTAGGTCTGAGAAGAATGTTGCTGGTAATTTGATGGATACTGCATTAAATCTGTAGATTACCTTAGGTAAAATGGACATCTTAGCATGTTGATTCTTCTAAACCATGAGCATGGAATATTTTTCCACTTGTTTGTGTCATCTTTGATTTCTTTGAGCAGCATTTTGTAGTTTTCATTGTAAAGGTCTTTCACATCTCTGGTTAGGAAGATGTCAAGGTATTTCATTTTTTGTGACTATTGTGAATGGAATTGTCCTTTTTATTTGAGTTTCTGTTTGTTTATTATTGGTGTATAGAAATGTGATTGCCTTTTGCACATTTATTTTATACCCTGTGACTTTGCCAAAGTCTATTATCAGCACAATGAGGTTTTGGCTGATTCTCTTGGGTTTTCAAGGTATACAATCATCTCATCTGCAAAGAGAAATAACTTGACTTCCTCTTTTCCTCTTTGGATACCCCTGATCACCTTTTCTTCTCTGATTGCTGTAGCTAGGACTTCCTAAACTATGTTGAACAGGAGGATTGAGAGTGGGCATCCTTGTCTTGGTCCAGTTTTCAGGGGACATGGTTCCAATTTTTGTTTGTTTAGGAGTATGCTGGCTGGGGGTTTCTCATAGATGGCTCTTACTATTTTGAGGTATGTTCCACCTATGCCTAGATGTTCGAGGGTTTTTATCAAGAAGCAGTGCTGGATTTCATCAAAAGCTTTTCTGCATCTAATGATATAATCATGTGGGTTTTTTTTTTTTTGACATCTGTCAATATGTTTAATTACATTTATGGTCTTGGCGAATGTTGAATCAGCCTTGCATCCCAGGGATGAGGCCTACTTGGTCATGATGGATGATTTTTGAGATGTATTGTTGAATCCGGTTTGCTAGGATCATGTTGAGAATTTTAGCATCTATGTTCATCAAGCATATTGGCCTGTAGTTCTCTTACTTTGCTGGGTCTTTACCTGGCTTGGGTATCAATGTGATGTTAGCTTCATAAATGATTTGGAGAGAGTTCCATCTTTCTCAGTCATTTGGAATACTTTCAATAGGATTGGTATCAGTTCCTCCTTGCATATTTTGTAGAATTCTGCTAGGAAGCCTTCTGGTTCAGGGTTTTTTTTTTTTTGTAGGTAGTTTTCTTATGACATAGTCAATTTCCTTATTGTTATTGGTCTATTTAGGGTCTCAATTTTTTCTTGTTTCAGCCTAGGGAGGTTGTGTGATGTCAGAAAGTCCTCCATTTCCTTCAGGTTTTCAAGTTTGTTTCCACACAGCTGTATATACTAGTCTCTGATAATCTTTTGTATTTCTTCAATGTCAGTTGTGACTTCATCTTTTGTTTTGTTTTTCTGATTGAATTTATCTGGACCTTTTCTCTCTTTTTCTTGGTCAGTCTGGCTAGGGGGCCATCGATCTTATTTATCCTTTCAAAGAACCACCTTTTTGTTTCGTTGATTTTTTGGTATTATCTTTTTGTCTTCAATGTCCTGGATTTGGACTGTAGTCATAAGGGAAACTTCAAAAGGACAGATAATTCAGAATGTCACAAAGGAACAGCTAATCAACATGTATGTTTCTGCATATGCTATTACCATTCAGTCTGCTGACTTTGTTTCATTCTGCACACTTGCATTTGTGAAACTCAGTTTGGGAGTAGTTAGAGCCAAGGCAGTGAGATAGAGTCAGTGTAAAATCTTGTTAGTTACCATGTGAAAGGCTGACAAAATTTGACTTTGAATTAGCCATGTTAAAATGAGCTCATAGTTTAATAAAATAACAATAAGACAGTCAAGGCAGTCAGGGAGTGGGAATTGTTTTGAATTACATACTATTTGGGGAAGAGAGATCTGCAATCAGGATAACAAGGTTTTACTGTACATTGCATATTGTGTGAATGCTGCTGTCTCTTAGAAACACTCTTTGTGTCTTGAGTCTCTTATGATTGTCGTGCCACTCTGGGAGCCACTCGGTCTTTTGTGTCATTCTGTTGTCAGCCATAATGAAATAATTGGGATGACAATTATTTGCTTGTTTGGTTTCAAAATATCCATGTTCAATTTCTTCTATTGTCTGCCACATGGTGTGATATATCATGCCTGCCCAGATTCCAAGAACAGCAACAACAAAAAAAATGCTTGTTTTTTTTTTTTTCCAAGAGAAGTGTCCTCTTATACACAGAACTAATGGAGATATATTAAAAGTACTATAGGGAGCATTTGGAATAATTGCAGCCATCTCTAAC
Source organism: Carlito syrichta (assembly GCF_000164805.1). Lineage (NCBI taxonomy): Eukaryota > Metazoa > Chordata > Mammalia > Primates > Tarsiidae > Carlito > Carlito syrichta. The sequence goes on from NW_007226946.1 coordinate 3,805, forward strand.
TCAAACAGCTTAAAAATACCAAGACGGTAGATGAGGCCATAGTCTACCATGGGTCCAGCAGGCAAATTTTCTAAACCTCAAATCAAAATAGAGCGATAAGAAATAAAATGTTTGAGACTGGATTTGTTAGAAAATTCAGGAAATATGTTGGTCAGTGATTCGAGTGGCCTGTGTTTTGACTGTGAAGACTGGGTGACTTTAGGTCCCATTTGCTTGCTAACCCTGTTCAAAGACTTTAGGGAATTAACTAACGGTTCAGTAATGAAGGCTCGGATCAGCACAGGGGTGGTTGCCACCCTCACTCCACTTTATAATCTTGGTGGGATGGGGCTTAACTGGGACACTCCTCCCATTCTGGGATGACATCTTTGCTAGAGCTCCAGTATCCCTTTGAGAAGGGTGGCCAGCTGCGACTCAGGCAGGAGAGCGTAGCTGCATTGATAAGAGGTGTGTTTTGTGGTTGGGCAGACTTGTCTTCACATGCAAACATCACCACTTGCTTGTTACATAAAGTTTCTGAGTCCCCTTATGTGTTAAAAAAAAAGTTGGGGGGGACTGGGAAGAATGGTTTTTGCCTCATAGAGTTATTGTGAGAATCAAATGGGCGAATGCTGGAAAAGACATTTAGCCTGGTGCATAAAATGTGCATGTCCTACCTAGCAGCTTGGTATTATTTTGTGATTTCTCAGCCCTGCCACCTTCCCCTGAGTGTGCCTCTTCCCTGGCAGTCTGTGAGCACATTCAGGGTCGGCAGTTCTTGGCTCTGGAGTGCAAGGATGGGAGTGTCTGCCCCTTTCATCTGACTTTGCCTGGGCTGACCTCTCAGCTTTCTGCCTTGGCCTGCCTCTGAGGGTTGGCAGGCACAGACAGGAAAGGGCCACTGGATGCTAGAAA
>NW_007226947.1:0-4614 GCF_000164805.1 Carlito syrichta
CTGGGGTACAATTCAGGGTGAGGCATACAAATATTCATTGTGCAGGTATCTTTGTTGATGAGGTGTGCCCCGCTACCACAGGCAGATATCGACTACTGTCAATCCCACCTCCCCACCCTCCCCCTGCCCCTGCAGTTTCTTGATACTGTCAATCCTTTTCTTACAGTATTATGGTAGTTGTGCAAGATCCACTTATGAGTGAGAATATGTGATACTCAGCTCTTTGTTTCTGTGAGAGATCACTCAGTATTAGGACTCTAAGTCCATCCAGGTTGCTGTGAAGTTCATGATTTTGTTCTTTATGGTTGCGTAATATTCCATCGTGTATAGGTACCACATTTTTTTAATCCAGTCCTCTTCTGATAGGCAGAACGGTTGGTTCCATGTTCTTGCTATTATGAACAATGCTGTAATAAACATACGTATGCAGGTATCTTTTTTATAGAGCGATTTGAGTTCTTCTGGGTATATTCCCCGTAGAGGGATTGTGGGGTCATATGGAAGGTCTATTTTTAGAACTTTTAGGAATTGCCACACTGATTTCCACAGAGGTTGTACTGGTTTACACTCCCATCAACAGTGTAGAAGTGTTCCCTTTTTACCACATCCTCTCCAGCATCTGTTATTTTTTGAGTTATTGATAATGGCCATTCTGACTGGAGTTAGGTGATATCTCAGTGTAGTTTAATTTGAATCTTCTTGAATAGTGAGCTGAGATTTTTTCATGTATCTGTTGGCTGCTTATATGTCTTCTTGCGAGAACTGTCTATTCATACCTCTTGCCCACTTTGTAATGGGGAGGTGTTTTTTTTTTTTCTTTTCAGCACATTTGAACTCCTTGTAGATCCTTGATGCTAGGCCTTTGTCAGATATGGGGTTGGCAAATATATTTTCCCAGTCTGTGGGCTGTCTCCCTGCTCTCTTGATGGTTTCTTTGGCTTTGCGAAGCTTGTCAGTTTAATGAGGTCCCACTTGTCTGTCTTGTCTCTTATGGCCTGGGCACTTTTGATCAGGAATTGGTTGCCAATTCCAACTTCCATAAGAGTGTCTCCTGCATGTTCTAAGGTTCTTACAGTTTGAGGTTTTACATTTAGGTCTGTGATCCATTTAGAGTTAATTTTTGTGTATGGGGATAGGTAGGGGTCCTGTTTCAATCTTCTGCATGTGGTCAGCCAGTTTTCCCAACACCGTTTACTGAATAGATTCTTCTATCCCCAGTAGTGGGTGGTGGAGATTTTGTCGAAGATGAGTTGGTTGAGAAATTGAGGTTTTGTTTCTGGAATCTCAATTCTATTCCATTGGTCTATATGCCTATTCTTGTACAAAATACTAGGCTGATTCGATTATTGTGACTTTATAATAAAGTTTAAAGTCTGGAAGTGTGATACCTCTTGCTTTGTTTTTTTTTTTTTTTCCTGAGGATTGTTTTGGCTATTCTTGGTCATTTATGTTTCCATATGAATTCCTATATTGTTTTTTCTAGGTCTGAGAAGAATGTTGCTGGTAATTTGATGGATACTGCATTAAATCTGTAGATTACCTTAGGTAAAATGGACATCTTAGCATGTTGATTCTTCTAAACCATGAGCATGGAATATTTTTCCACTTGTTTGTGTCATCTTTGATTTCTTTGAGCAGCATTTTGTAGTTTTCATTGTAAAGGTCTTTCACATCTCTGGTTAGGAAGATGTCAAGGTATTTCATTTTTTGTGACTATTGTGAATGGAATTGTCCTTTTTATTTGAGTTTCTGTTTGTTTATTATTGGTGTATAGAAATGTGATTGCCTTTTGCACATTTATTTTATACCCTGTGACTTTGCCAAAGTCTATTATCAGCACAATGAGGTTTTGGCTGATTCTCTTGGGTTTTCAAGGTATACAATCATCTCATCTGCAAAGAGAAATAACTTGACTTCCTCTTTTCCTCTTTGGATACCCCTGATCACCTTTTCTTCTCTGATTGCTGTAGCTAGGACTTCCTAAACTATGTTGAACAGGAGGATTGAGAGTGGGCATCCTTGTCTTGGTCCAGTTTTCAGGGGACATGGTTCCAATTTTTGTTTGTTTAGGAGTATGCTGGCTGGGGGTTTCTCATAGATGGCTCTTACTATTTTGAGGTATGTTCCACCTATGCCTAGATGTTCGAGGGTTTTTATCAAGAAGCAGTGCTGGATTTCATCAAAAGCTTTTTCTGCATCTAATGATATAATCATGTGGGTTTTTTTTTTTTTGACATCTGTCAATATGTTTAATTACATTTATGGTCTTGGCGAATGTTGAATCAGCCTTGCATCCCAGGGATGAGGCCTACTTGGTCATGATGGATGATTTTTGAGATGTATTGTTGAATCCGGTTTGCTAGGATCATGTTGAGAATTTTAGCATCTATGTTCATCAAGCATATTGGCCTGTAGTTCTCTTACTTTGCTGGGTCTTTACCTGGCTTGGGTATCAATGTGATGTTAGCTTCATAAATGATTTGGAGAGAGTTCCATCTTTCTCAGTCATTTGGAATACTTTCAATAGGATTGGTATCAGTTCCTCCTTGCATATTTTGTAGAATTCTGCTAGGAAGCCTTCTGGTTCAGGGTTTTTTTTTTTTTGTAGGTAGTTTTCTTATGACATAGTCAATTCTTTATTGTTATTGGTCTATTTAGGGTCTCAATTTTTTCTTGTTTCAGCCTAGAGAGATTGTGTGATGTCAGAAAGTCCTCCATTTCCTTCAGGTTTTCAAGTTTGTTTCCACACAGCTGTATATACTAGTCTCTGATAATCTTTTGTATTTCTTCAATGTCAGTTGTGACTTCATCTTTTGTTTTGTTTTTCTGATTGAATTTATCTGGACCTTTTCTCTCTTTTTCTTGGTCAGTCTGGCTAGAGAGCCATCGATCTTATTTATCCTTTCAAAGAACCACCTTTTTGTTTCGTTGATTTTTTGGTATTATCTTTTTGTCTTCAATGTCCTGGATTTGGACTGTAGTCATAAGGGAAACTTTCAAAAGGACAGATAATTCAGAATGTCACAAAGGAACAGCTAATCAACATGTATGTTTCTGCATATGCTATTACCATTCAGTCTGCTGACTTTGTTTCATTCTGCACACTTGCATTTGTGAAACTCAGTTTGGGAGTAGTTAGAGCCAAGGCAGTGAGATAGAGTCAGTGTAAAATCTTGTTAGTTACCATGTGAAAGGCTGACAAAATTTGACTTTGAATTAGCCATGTTAAAATGAGCTCATAGTTTAATAAAATAACAATAAGACAGTCAAGGCAGTCAGGGAGTGGGAATTGTTTTGAATTACATACTATTTGGGGAAGAGAGATCTGCAATCAGGATAACAAGGTTTTACTGTACATTGCATATTGTGTGAATGCTGCTGTCTCTTAGAAACACTCTTTGTGTCTTGAGTCTCTTATGATTGTCGTGCCACTCTGGGAGCCACTCGGTCTTTTGTGTCATTCTGTTGTCAGCCATAATGAAATAATTGGGATGACAATTATTTGCTTGTTTGGTTTCAAAATATCCATGTTCAATTTCTTCTATTGTCTGCCACATGGTGTGATATATCATGCCTGCCCAGATTCCAAGAACAGCAACAACAAAAAAAATGCTTGTTTTTTTTTTTTTCCAAGAGAAGTGTCCTCTTATACACAGAACTAATGGAGATATATTAAAAGTACTATAGGGAGCATTTGGAATAATTGCAGCCATCTCTAACTCAAACAGCTTAAAAATACCAAGACGGTAGATGAGGCCATAGTCTACCATGGGTCCAGCAGGCAAATTTTCTAAACCTCAAATCAAAATAGAGCGATAAGAAATAAAATGTTTGAGACTGGATTTGTTAGAAAATTCAGGAAATATGTTGGTCAGTGATTCGAGTGGCCTGTGTTTTGACTGTGAAGACTGGGTGACTTTAGGTCCCATTTGCTTGCTAACCCTGTTCAAAGACTTTAGGGAATTAACTAACGGTTCAGTAATGAAGGCTCGGATCAGCACAGGGGTGGTTGCCACCCTCACTCCACTTTATAATCTTGGTGGGATGGGGCTTAACTGGGACACTCCTCCCATTCTGGGATGACATCTTTGCTAGAGCTCCAGTATCCCTTTGAGAAGGGTGGCCAGCTGCGACTCAGGCAGGAGAGCGTAGCTGCATTGATAAGAGGTGTGTTTTGTGGTTGGGCAGACTTGTCTTCACATGCAAACATCACCACTTGCTTGTTACATAAAGTTTCTGAGTCCCCTTATGTGTTAAAAAAAAAGTTGGGGGGGACTGGGAAGAATGGTTTTTGCCTCATAGAGTTATTGTGAGAATCAAATGGGCGAATGCTGGAAAAGACATTTAGCCTGGTGCATAAAATGTGCATGTCCTACCTAGCAGCTTGGTATTATTTTGTGATTTCTCAGCCCTGCCACCTTCCCCTGAGTGTGCCTCTTCCCTGGCAGTCTGTGAGCACATTCAGGGTCGGCAGTTCTTGGCTCTGGAGTGCAAGGATGGGAGTGTCTGCCCCTTTCATCTGACTTTGCCTGGGCTGACCTCTCAGCTTTCTGCCTTGGCCTGCCTCTGAGGGTTGGCAGGCACAGACAGGAAAGGGCCACTGGATGCTAGAAA
>NW_007226948.1:0-1006 GCF_000164805.1 Carlito syrichta
TGCAGATTATTATATAGTGTACAATGCCTAATGATGAACTGAATACAAAACAAAAAACAATAGGTAGGTAATTATATAAGGACAGCATCTCTAGTAGCAGAGAAAGATGGAGATATTTGTCGCTATCAAACAACTCGGGGGAAAATCTGATGAAAATGGCACAATTTAGTTGAAGTTCTGGTTCAGCAATATGATTTAAGTTTTCAGTTTTCTCACCTGTAAAATAGTGATAACCACATAATTTGCCAATAAATGTATCATAAGAAATTAAATTTTAGGTAATTTTGTGTGTATTTAGAATGTTGGCAATGCTATTATCATTTTATTTTAAATATTTATTTGTGTATATATGTATTTATTGTTTGGGTTTTTTGTTTTTGTTTTTGTATTTTGGTTTTGGGGGGGTGGTTTGAAAGACAAAGTCTTGCTCTGTTGCCCAGGTAGAAGTGTAGAGACGTGACAATAGCTCACTGTAGCCTCAATCTTCTGGGCTCAAGCAATTATTTTGCTTCAGCCTCCCAAGTAGCTGGAACTACAAGTGTATGCCACTACACCCAGCTGGCTAATTTTTAATTTTTTATAGAGATGGGATCTTGCTGTATTGCCCAGGCTGCTCTCAAACTCCTATCCTTAAGTGATCCTTGCATCTTGCCCTCTCAAAAGATTGGGATTATAGGTGTGAGTCATTGTCCTTGGCTGCTATTATTTTAATACTAAGAACTTGGACAATACTACTTTGCACTTTTTTTTTAGTCGAGTCTCACACTTTTGCCCAGGTTGGAGTGCAGCAGCATGATCATGGCTCACTGCAGCCTTGACCTCCTGGGTTCAGGCGATCCTTCTGCCTCAGCCTCCCAAGTAGTTGGTACTACAGGTGTGTGCCACCCCACCTGGCTATTATTATTATTATTATTTGCGGAGATGACATCTTGCTATGCTACCTAGATTGGTCTTGAACTCCTGGGCTCAAGCAATTGTCCCATCTTGGTCTCCCAAAGTCCTGGGA
>NW_007226949.1:0-636 GCF_000164805.1 Carlito syrichta
TCTCTTAATTGACTGGATTTGGCTCAGTTCCAAGAATCAGCTCCTTGGTAGCCTCTGACCATGTAGATTGTTCAATATATTGGAAGAAAGGTAGTGATTTCATGTGACTACGAACCACGTCCTCCCTCCTTACCATCCGCTTTGATCAAACCTGAGCTTGATTCCCCTGTCATCCTTCTTTGATCTGTTGAACATCAAACCCTCACACCACCTTTTTTCTTTTTATGAAAAATTAGGTTCCCTTTTCTCCCTGCAGTGTGGTTCTTCTCAATCATCTGCATTTCTTAGCTCTTCTATAGATTTACAAACAATTAGGTGCAAGACTTGGGGGAAAGACATGAGCAGAGGAAATGTACTGGCAGAAAAAGTGAAGCTACTGAAAAGGGATGAAAAACACAAAAGCAGGAAGAATGATAAAGAGAACAAAAATGAAATCCTCTAGCACAGAGGTGCTTCCTAACACTGCTTATAAAAAAATCCAGTTGGTGCTAAACTTAATGTTTTTTAATTTCTCACCAAAGGATTTGTTATGATGGCCATTTCGAATATTTCTCAAAGCATCTCTATGACTCTCTGACCAAGGGTGTTTGGTTGCAATGAGAGCCTCTGCAAAATTGGAATCTCAATATGAAATGC
>NW_007226950.1:0-716 GCF_000164805.1 Carlito syrichta
TCAGTTCCAAGAATCAGCTCCTTGGTAGCCTCTGACCATGTAGATTGTTCAATATATTGGAAGAAAGGTAGTGATTTCATGTGACTACGAACCACGTCCTCCCTCCTTACCATCCGCTTTGATCAAACCTGAGCTTGATTCCCCTGTCATCCTTCTTTGATCTGTTGAACATCAAACCCTCACACCACCTTTTTTCTTTTTATGAAAAATTAGGTTCCCTTTTCTCCCTGCAGTGTGGTTCTTCTCAATCATCTGCATTTCTTAGCTCTTCTATAGATTTACAAACAATTAGGTGCAAGACTTGGGGGAAAGACATGAGCAGAGGAAATGTACTGGCAGAAAAAGTGAAGCTACTGAAAAGGGATGAAAAACACAAAAGCAGGAAGAATGATAAAGAGAACAAAAATGAAATCCTCTAGCACAGAGGTGCTTCCTAACACTGCTTATAAAAAAATCCAGTTGGTGCTAAACTTAATGTTTTTTAATTTCTCACCAAAGGATTTGTTATGATGGCCATTTCGAATATTTCTCAAAGCATCTCTATGACTCTCTGACCAAGGGTGTTTGGTTGCAATGAGAGCCTCTGCAAAATTGGAATCTCAATATGAAATGCCTTGGGCTTTTTCATGAATTATGCTTCTCCAGATAGTCTTGATGGAACTTCTGGTAATTACATTTAACTCAACCTTTCATAATTAATGGCATTTAACTGGGCT
>NW_007226951.1:0-750 GCF_000164805.1 Carlito syrichta
CCTCCTTACCATCCGCTTTGATCAAACCTGAGCTTGATTCCCCTGTCATCCTTCTTTGGTCTGTTGAACAACAAACCCTCACACCACCTTTTTTCTTTTTATGAAAAATTAGGTTCCCTTTTCTCCCTGCAGTGTGGTTCTTCTCAATCATCTGCATTTCTTAGCTCTTCTATAGATTTACAAACAATTAGGTGCAAGACTTGGGGGAAAGACATGAGCAGAGGAAATGTACTGGCAGAAAAAGTGAAGCTACTGAAAAGGGATGAAAAACACAAAAGCAGGAAGAATGATAAAGAGAACAAAAATGAAACCCTCTAGCACAGAGGTGCTTCCTAACACTGCTTATAAAAAAATCCAGTTGGTGCTAAACTTAATGTTTTTTAATTTCTCACCAAAGGATTTGTTATGATGGCCATTTCGAATATTTCTCAAAACATCTCTATGACTCTCTGACCAAGGGTGTTTGGTTGCAATGAGAGCCTCTGCAAAATTGGAATCTCAATATGAAATGCCTTGGGCTTTTTCATGAATTATGCTTCTCCAGATAGTCTTGATGGAACTTCTGGTAATTACATTTAACTCAACCTTTCATAATTAATGGCATTTAACTGGGCTTCCTTGATAGCTACCTGGTCAATGATTTTATGTTAGTGGGTTTTGCTCTTCTCAGGGAATATCAATTTTTAAAGCAGATATTGCTGAGTGAAGTGGCTCATGCCTGTAATCCCAGTGCTTTGAGAGGTCAAGGCA
>NW_007226952.1:0-1912 GCF_000164805.1 Carlito syrichta
CCTCTAGCACAGAGGTGCTTCCTAACACTGCTTATAAAAAAATCCAGTTGGTGCTAAACTTAATGTTTTTTAATTTCTCACCAAAGGATTTGTTATGATGGCCATTTCGAATATTTCTCAAAGCATCTCTATGACTCTCTGACCAAGGGTGTTTGGTTGCAATGAGAGCCTCTGCAAAATTGGAATCTCAATATGAAATGCCTTGGGCTTTTTCATGAATTATGCTTCTCCAGATAGTCTTGATGGAACTTCTGGTAATTACATTTAACTCAACCTTTCATAATTAATGGCATTTAACTGGGCTTCCTTGATAGCTACCTGGTCAATGATTTTATGTTAGTGGGTTTTGCTCTTCTCAGGGAATATCAATTTTTAAAGCAGATATTGCTGAGTGAAGTGGCTCATGCCTGTAATCCCAGTGCTTTGAGAGGTCAAGGCAGGAGGATCTCTTGAAGTCAGGAGTTCAAGGCCAGCCTGAACAACATAGCAAGACTCTATTTCTACCAAAAAAGTTGGAATTTTTTATTAATTAGATAGCCTATATGCATGGAAATAGGAGAAGGAGGAGAGAAGTTGGCCTCAAGGATAAGGAATAGCCAACCTTACCTTTGAGTTCTATAAGAACTCATGGAGCTACCTCTATGGCTTCACTCAGCCAACAGCTTGACCAAAGTTAGTCATTGGTATCTCCTAATCTTGCAGGTAAGACATGTTATGAAACCATTCTTAGCATTTCAGTCCTGTGTCTTCAGTACAGTCTGTATTTTTTACCATGTAACATAGCGAACTTCTATAGGAAGAAATGTCTCTGCATTTCCCATTTGTTCAGAGATTCTCTTCGCTGTTTTCCAAGTCCTCCTTGTGTTGTCTTCCTTTTTAATTTTTTTTTAACCACTGACCACCATATATGCCAGCCTTTTTCTCCCAGTACCTGAAGATGAATTTTAGAGGAAGTCTCATGCCCTCATTTCCTGGACCTTCCCAGACCCGACGACTCTTCTTCCCCTCTGTGTGGCCACTCAGTGGGCAGCTTCCCCAGCTGCTCCTCCTGCTCTTGTGTCACATGCTCATAGACCGAAGCATGCTGTCTTTGGACATTTCGCTTTCAATGTGGCGGGCCTCTGCAGCTCTCCTCCCACCTCAGGGAACCCACAGCAGTGCACAACATTCACAGAGCCAAAAGTGGGACTGACCCCCAAGATGATGCCCATGAAAGCATCCTTGATCTAACACACACTGTGCATTGGGACTCTACACTGGGCTGGGTTGACTCTTAGGAAAATGCTTGATCAGGGCTTGTTTCATAAAGGGGCGGACCATCAGTGGGTTTGTCATAATAAGCCACTGTGGTTCCACCAGAAAATTCCTGACCCAACTCTGACATGTGCATGCTGAGGTCTATGATGACCCTCTTTTCAGGTCCCTCCACTCCTGACATCTCTAAATCTCACTGAGAACTAGTTTCCGATTTTCAGTTCATCTGAAGGCGTCATGGCCTGAATATTTACACCTAGATAAAGGAATGTGGTGAAAATTAATAGTGACACACATACACCGAAAACTTTCCTTGTAAACTCTGACCTGGAGCCTCTCAAATTCCCACGGTACTTCTCAGTATCTCCATCATACCTGCTGCACTTTGCCTGAAACCTGAGAAATAGGTGGATGCATCTGTCTGTCTCTCCCAATTTTGTGGCAAACTCTTAAGATCATTGATGGCACATAAGTGGCATGTGTATGGGCACTTCCTACTTCTAAACTAGTTGCAAACCTGGCTGGTGGCTCATCCTTTCTTTCCCATCAAGCCTAGATTCAACTCAGAATCTTTTTAAATGTAGCATTCCAGGTACTCACTGCCTGATCAGTTGAAGTTGGCATCCAAGATAAAATATTTGCCATATTTATCCCAGAT
>NW_007226953.1:0-783 GCF_000164805.1 Carlito syrichta
GGATGCATCTGTCTGTCTCTCCCAATTTTGTGGCAAACTCTTAAGATCATTGATGGCACATAAGTGGCATGTGTATGGGCACTTCCTACTTCTAAACTAGTTGCAAACCTGGCTGGTGGCTCATCCTTTCTTTCCCATCAAGCCTAGATTCAACTCAGAGTCTTTTTAAATGTAGCATTCCAGGTACTAACTGCCTGATCAGTTGAAGTTGGCATCCAAGATAAAATATTTGCCATATTTATCCCAGATCAAAGTTTTTCAAGCTGTAAGTTACAACCTTTTGATGAATAGATTAATTAATTTAGGGGATAACAACCAGCATTAGGAAAGAAGAGAGGGAGGGAGGGAGGGAGGAAGGGAGGGAGGGAGGGAGAAAGGGAAGTACTGGGGGAGGAAGAAAGACAGAAAGGGAGGATAGAAAGAAGAGAAGTAGGAAGAGAGGAAGATAAATGGAAGACAAAATAATAGAATAGGATAGAAAATATCAGAGTATATCACAAAGAGTAGGCATAAATATTTGGTCTGTGTTCTCTGCTTGGCAATTCTCTCCTTCCCATTCCCAACATTAACTCATCAGCTTGTTCTGGACCGAGAATGCCATCCCCCATGTACTGTATCTTCTGAGTTCCCTGCTACCCATCCCCCACTTCTTGTTGTCCATGGTCAATGGGGAGCAATGGCAATAGATCCTGGGGGGCAGAGGTTGCACCCTTTCACACCTGCTGCTCAGTCACTGGTTCCAGAACTCCCTGGACATATCACTTACTTCCTCCTTTTGTCTCT
>NW_007226954.1:0-823 GCF_000164805.1 Carlito syrichta
TTTTTTTTAAACAGGGAGTCTCACTAGGTTGCCAGGCTAGTCATAAGCTCCTGGGCTCAAGTGATCCTCCTGCCTCAGCTTCCCAAAGTGCTGGAATTACAGACATGAACCACTGCACCCAGCCCACTTTACTGAATAATGAAAGAAATCACCTGTTTTTTGTTGTTGCTGCTGTTGTTCTTTCTTGTTTCTTGTTGTTGAATTGAGTTGTTCTTAATCTTTAGAGATTTCTGAGTCCCTTGGACTTGGCTTCTACCAGTTCGTCCTTGTTGATGGACCACTGGGTACTGTTTTCCAATAATTTCTCATCACTTGTTCAGTCAACAACCTTAAGCAATGGCCACAGCACAGGCTTCTACTAACTTCTCAGATGGTCTCTGCCCCTCAGGTACTTGCCCCAGTCTTGTTTCCATATAAGTCAGGGATCTCTTCAAGGACAGGGCTTCATCTCTGCTTTTCCCTCTCCCCTGTCCTGCCACTCAGAGTGTGGTCTGTGCACAGCAGAGTCAGTAACACCTGGTGGCTTATTATAAGAACAAAATCTCACTGAAAAACTATAGACTCCAAATCCGCATTTTGAACAAGCTCTATGGATGATTCATATGCAAATGCAAATCAGAGAATCACCTCTCCAGAGCCCAGTCATTGCTGGGTGAGGATGAGGTGTCCAAGAATGGAGGCTGAGTGAGCAGCTTTTGAGACTGGGGGGATAGTTACCAGCAGATGGTGTGGGGTGGGAGAGACAGGGACCCTTGGGAGTCCCCACTTCCTGGAGGCCCTGGAGTCCAGTAGGTTCTCTGAGCCTCAGTCTCGCCTTCGGAGG
>NW_007226955.1:0-1475 GCF_000164805.1 Carlito syrichta
CCTCTCCCCTGTCCTGCCACTCAGAGTGTGGTCTGTGCACAGCAGAGTCAGTAACACCTGGTGGCTTATTATAAGAACAAAATCTCACTGAAAAACTATAGACTCCAAATCCGCATTTTGAACAAGCTCTATGGATGATTCATATGCAAATGCAAATCAGAGAATCACCTCTCCAGAGCCCAGTCATTGCTGGGTGAGGATGAGGTGTCCAAGAATGGAGGCTGAGTGAGCAGCTTTTGAGACTGGGGGGATAGTTACCAGCAGATGGTGTGGGGTGGGAGAGACAGGGACCCTTGGGAGTCCCCACTTCCTGGAGGCACTGGAGTCCAGTAGGTTCTCTGAGCCTCAGTCTCGCCTTCGGAGGAATGGAGAAAACTGTTACTGCTTCCCAATGACCAGTGCCCCTCTCATTTGGTCAGCCTTTCAAGGAAGTAAAAATACAGACTTTGAAAGATCACTGAGAAACTTGCCGCGTTTCCCAGAGTGCAGAAGCTTTCAGAGAGGATGCTGTGCGTCTAGGAAGGAACCAGACCAGAACTGGAAGAGGCCAAAGAGGTTCAACCTCATAGGACTCAGTTTCCTCATCTGCCAAAAGGAGATGATCATGTATACCTTGATGCTTGTTGTGAAGATCAAATAAAAGCCCAGCTGTGCAGAGGCAGGTGAGCACCAGCCTCATTACCTGGGCAGTCACAGTGGTTGGGCTGTGTGGGACCAGAGCAGGGCTACCTTTTTGCCACAAGTATCTGCTAGTATAACAAAGGGTTTCCAAAAGCCTTTACAAAATTTTAAAGTGTACCTTAAATAGAGAACTAGGTAATTAAGCTCATTAGCAAAAAATAATTTGCTCAGCGTGTTGAAGGTCAGTGACTCTGGGCTGCACGTGGAGCACATGAGGCAAGGGAGAAAGAGCTGGAATCAGAATAGACAGACGATGCCTGCTGCGGTCCCTCTGCTCCCTTTTCATGGGCACTGCAGAGGGGCTGGCGATGGCAAAAAAGATGACAGAGTGTGGACCTGCAGTGAGGAGACGGGGTGGGTGAGTAGCGTCTCTGGGAAATCTGTCTGCATGACCACTGACCCAGGGAAAGGAGGTTTCTGAAGCTCTGGGGAGGAAGTTTACACCCAGACAGAATCTGGTCTACAAACTCTGTTTTTTTTCAGATACAAAGACTGACCTGAGAAAATATATCTCTTTACGATATATTCACTTATTCCATAAATATTTTTTGAGTGCCTACTCTCAGCCATACCTCACTAGCCAGAAAACATAATGCAGAAGAAATCACATTTTCCGCCTTCAAGAAGCACATCTGCCCACGTCAGTTTCTCTCTTAAAGCCCTCAATCACTCCCATGACTTAGAAGGCAATGCCTAAACTACTTTGCTTGACCAGTTAAGCATTGGCCCCAATCTACCTTTCTAGTTTCGTCTCTAGCCAACACCACCCATGCTACCCCTCACAGAGAAACTCA
>NW_007226956.1:0-800 GCF_000164805.1 Carlito syrichta
GGGACCAGAGCAGGGCTACCTTTTTGCCACAAGTATCTGCTAGTATAACAAAGGGTTTCCAAAAGCCTTTACAAAATTTTAAAGTGTACCTTAAATAGAGAACTAGGTAATTAAGCTCATTAGCAAAAAATAATTTGCTCAGCGTGTTGAAGGTCAGTGACTCTGGGCTGCACGTGGAGCACATGAGGCAAGGGAGAAAGAGCTGGAATCAGAATAGACAGACGATGCCTGCTGCGGTCCCTCTGCTCCCTTTTCATGGGCACTGCAGAGGGGCTGGCGATGGCAAAAAAGATGACAGAGTGTGGACCTGCAGTGAGGAGACGGGGTGGGTGAGTAGCGTCTCTGGGAAATCTGTCTGCATGACCACTGACCCAGGGAAAGGAGGTTTCTGAAGCTCTGGGGAGGAAGTTTACACCCAGACAGAATCTGGTCTACAAACTCTGTTTTTTTTCAGATACAAAGACTGACCTGAGAAAATATATCTCTTTACGATATATTCACTTATTCCATAAATATTTTTTGAGTGCCTACTCTCAGCCATACCTCACTAGCCAGAAAACATAATGCAGAAGAAATCACATTTTCCGCCTTCAAGAAGCACATCTGCCCACGTCAGTTTCTCTCTTAAAGCCCTCAATCACTCCCATGACTTAGAAGGCAATGCCTAAACTACTTTGCTTGACCAGTTAAGCATTGGCCCCAATCTACCTTTCTAGTTTCGTCTCTAGCCAACACCACCCATGCTACCCCTCACAGAGAAACTCAACACTTGAGTCAACTAAAGCACTGTCCAATTCATC
>NW_007226957.1:0-679 GCF_000164805.1 Carlito syrichta
CCATGTATTAATTTTTTTTCTTTCCCTCTCTCTTCCTCCCTCCCTCCCTGCATTCTCTCCCCCTCTCTCCCTCTCATCTCACTAAATGTGACATTTGAACCAAGATCTTTAAACTCCCTGCCTTATCCGTTTGTTAAACAGTTTTTATACAATTTTACATTTTAACAATTATTTTTTTCTTCCATAAATAGCTTCAGAAAAAGTGGCAGAAATTACTTTATAATTTATCCCAGGATCAATACCCTAGGATTCCTTGATCAGAATTCTCCTTAATAAGACTCTTTCCCACACTATCTGGGCCTGAGGCTCTTTGGCTGACCTGCTCAATGCTAAGGTTAGCCCCGATCTCCGATCTCCATGGCTTTGTAGAGCAGACAGACTGGAAGGAACAAAGTTGTACAGCATTGTCAGAAATGATTTAATAAAGCTCTACTTTTGATTTTTAAATAGAATCTCAAGAACAAGTCTTAGTCACTCAGCCCCGAATGACATCATTTCAAACAGAAGCACTTAGCTCTCATCAGCCATGAACTGCCTGCTATACCACCATCAGCCTCTTCAGATGTAACTGCTCACTGGTCAAGAGCAAGCAGTCAGTCTTAAAACTTTTGCCTAGCTCCATGGATGGCTCCATGGATATTTGTCATATCATTTTCTTTTTGCTCTCACCATTTTTAAA
>NW_007226958.1:0-573 GCF_000164805.1 Carlito syrichta
TATCTGGGCCTGAGGCTCTTTGGCTGACCTGCTCAATGCTAAGGTTAGCCCCGATCTCTGATCTCCATGGCTTTGTAGAGCAGACAGACTGGAAGGAACAAAGTTGTACAGCATTGTCAGAAATGATTTAATAAAGCTCTACTTTTGATTTTTAAATAGAATCTCAAGAACAAGTCTTAGTCACTCAGCCCCGAATGACATCATTCAAACAGAAGCACTTAGCTCTCATCAGCCATGAACTGCCTGCTATACCACCATCAGCCTCTTCAGATGTAACTGCTCACTGGTCAAGAGCAAGCAGTCAGTCTTAAACTTTGCCTAGCTCCATGGATGGCTCCAAGGATATTTGTCATATCATTTCTTTTTGCTCTCACCATTTTTAAATATTTCTTATAATTACAAAATTAATTTCAAAAGATCAATTTTTGCACCGCTGTTCTATTTTAAAAAATGAAACGTAAGCCTCCCCCCACACACCAAGCAACTTAGAATATGTAAGCTGTACTTAAAAGACACAAGTTTTATTACAAAATGTCTCCTATTTAGAGATTCAGTTACTTTAATTTTTAGAAT
>NW_007226959.1:0-778 GCF_000164805.1 Carlito syrichta
GAGTGTGAGCCAGCTTTCCACTCTCTGCTGAGTCTGTGTTTGCTTACCAGCTCTTGCAAAACTTTGTGGATACCCAGTATTGCTAAAAATATGCACATACTTCCTGTATAGTGTATATAGTGCATAGCCCCCAGCAGGAGGAAAATGAGCAGTCATCATCCTGTCACTGGTACAAAGTGTCTTGATGCCTGGTGAAATGGGATGTGCCAGGCTGGCAGCCTGAGGGGTTAGCTCTGCAGACTGTTCAGAATTTGCTCTGTGATCTTGCAGCCATATGCTGAGATTGGCGAGTACAGTACCATCCTCTCCTTTGAAGGGGCAGCTATTGAGCTGTGATATTACATGACCCTCTGCAGATGGCTATCTGTAACCATAGGCAGGAAGTAGATCATCTCAAACTGTGAGCCTAGGCTGCCTTTGCAGCAAAAGTCCCTGCCTTCTTTTAATGTGATGCTCTTTGGGATGAAGATGCTGCTCCTTTTCCTTCCTTTTACAGATCATAAGTGGAATTATTCATATTGTGGTTGACCTCCAAAACAACCTGTGTGTGAGAATTTCCTATTCATAGAATGCCTTTTCCATATTCTGTCTTTTATTTGGCCCCTCTTCTCAGAAACTTCAAAGATTGCAAGGCATGAAAAAGTAGTACAGAAGCAATCAGAAGGCATTCCAGCTTTCTGTAATTTCCCTGTTTGTACATTGGAAAAGTTCTATTAGTAAGATGTTAGCAAGTTAAGGTTCCTAAATGGAGCCTCTTTATAAAGAGTCATAATAAATG
>NW_007226960.1:0-778 GCF_000164805.1 Carlito syrichta
TGAGCTGTGATATTACATGACCCTCTGCAGATGGCTATCTGTAACCATAGGCAGGAAGTAGATCATCTCAAACTGTGAGCCTAGGCTGCCTTTGCAGCAAAAGTCCCTGCCTTCTTTTAATGTGATGCTCTTTGGGATGAAGATGCTGCTCCTTTTCCTTCCTTTTACAGATCATAAGTGGAATTATTCATATTGTGGTTGACCTCCAAAACAACCTGTGTGTGAGAATTTCCTATTCATAGAATGCCTTTTCCATATTCTGTCTTTTATTTGGCCCCTCTTCTCAGAAACTTCAAAGATTGCAAGGCATGAAAAAGTAGTACAGAAGCAATCAGAAGGCATTCCAGCTTTCTGTAATTTCCCTGTTTGTACATTGGAAAAGTTCTATTAGTAAGATGTTAGCAAGTTAAGGTTCCTAAATGGAGCCTCTTTATAAAGAGTCATAATAAATGCTTTCATCTTGGGTGTTGTGTTTTATGCGTATACTCAGTTCTCTTTCCAGAGGAAAACTAGCTACACCATCTATTAATGTCAGGGATTTTAAAAAAATGATTATTTTTAGCAAGAACTGTGAAGACACTCTCTTAGGTTATAGTGATGCCACTTGTGGAAATTTAGAAGAAGAAAAATATATAAATGCAGATGTTTGAGGATGTTCACTGTAGTGCTATTTATAATATCAAAAAAAGCAACAACAAACAAACTTGAATATAACCTGAATGGTTCAATATTAGGAGATTGGTAAATTGTGGTACATTGACATGACAAAATATTGTAC
>NW_007226961.1:0-762 GCF_000164805.1 Carlito syrichta
TCAGCAGTTGAACCTTGCTTGTAAATTGTTTTATTTCTTTTACTTAATACATCTATGACAGGTACAGTTTGCTGGAGTCAGTGCTTGTGTCCTTTTACTTCCTTTTTATTTTCTGACTCAGATTTATTTTTCTAACTTGAGACAGAGATTGTTAATTGATACCCAGTATCAATTTATTCCTTTTATTTTAAAAACTGGGCTCCAAGTTTTAGCTGGGTACCTTGTCATCTCATTAAAAGACTATATTTTCCAGACTCCCTTGCAGCTTTATATAACCCAAGTTATAGCCAATGAGTGTTTTTTTCCAAAGGCAGTGGAAACACCTTCTTTTGCTGCATTTTTTTCTGCTATTAGAAAAGAAAAAGTTGAGGTTTTATGTGGAATCTGTAGGAAAATTCCTTTAAAATGGGTGTGTGCCTTTCTTCCTTCCTCCATTTTATTTAGAACACATGTAGTAATTAGAGCTCCAGAGTCTCAGACCATGAGAACTGGAACCATATTATAGGATTGAGAGATCTCTGATCTGGAAGCAATTGGTGTTCCCGAAGACTCGAGTATAGCTATTACCCCAGCCCTCTGGATTTACTCTTTGTGAAAGGAAAATAACTGTTACCTTGTATGTCTAGTTCCATTTTGGGTATATCTTTTTTATGTAGTTGAACCTATTATAAATAATGCAAATTTATTTGATATCCCTTTTAGTGTTGAGATATCTGAAGCATCCATTGTTCAAACAAATCTCTCCCAAATGTACATCTATTT
>NW_007226962.1:0-1152 GCF_000164805.1 Carlito syrichta
CCCAGTATCAATTTATTCCTTTTATTTTAAAAACTGGGCTCCAAGTTTTAGCTGGGTACCTTGTCATCTCATTAAAAGACTATATTTTCCAGACTCCCTTGCAGCTTTATATAACCCAAGTTATAGCCAATGAGTGTTTTTTTCCAAAGGCAGTGGAAACACCTTCTTTTGCTGCATTTTTTTCTGCTATTAGAAAAGAAAAAATTGAGGTTTTATGTGGAATCTGTAGGAAAATTCCTTTAAAATGGGTGTGTGCCTTTCTTCCTTCCTCCATTTTATTTAGAACACATGTAGTAATTAGAGCTCCAGAGTCTCAGACCATGAGAACTGGAACCATATTATAGGATTGAGAGATCTCTGATCTGGAAGCAATTGGTGTTCCCGAAGACTCGAGTATAGCTATTACCCCAGCCCTCTGGATTTACTCTTTGTGAAAGGAAAATAACTGTTACCTTGTATGTCTAGTTCCATTTTGGGTATATCTTTTTTATGTAGTTGAACCTATTATAAATAATGCAAATTTATTTGATATCCCTTTTAGTGTTGAGATATCTGAAGCATCCATTGTTCAAACAAATCTCTCCCAAATGTACATCTATTTCAGGCTTGTACTCTATTTTCTCGCCTAGCTCCTCTTTGGTAGGGAAGCTTCCCTACACCTTTCTCTAAAATCTTGTTTCTATACATTTAGAAAACATTTTAGAGCACAGAGTTTCTCTGTTGTTAGTATTGAGACTATGCTTCTTTAAAATTTGCTGACTGCTAACTGTTTCTTAGAGAGATATTTCAGTCTGCTTTTTGGAATCTGACTTCTCCTCCTTTGTAAATTTTATTGGGCTCCAGTCATCATGTTGATCAAGCAACAATCAAAGCATCTCCCCTTTTCCTAATACCCTCTTTTGTAAAAGAGTTCTGTTCAGAAAAGTATTGAACATAAGGAAATGCAGAGAGAATTAGATAATAAACCTCTTTGTATCTGTCACACTGCTTCAATATTTATCACTATTTGTTCATCTTGTTTCATCTATCTCCCCTATTTTTTTTAACTTACAGAAGTATTATAAATTAAATATCAGAAATCATTTTATTCCTGGATATCCTTTCCTACATTTTTTATCTGGTCTTCTTTTTTCTTTCTTTCTTTTTTTTTTT
>NW_007226963.1:0-1118 GCF_000164805.1 Carlito syrichta
CCAAAGGCAGTGGAAACACCTTCTTTTGCTGCATTTTTTTCTGCTATTAGAAAAGAAAAAATTGAGGTTTTATGTGGAATCTGTAGGAAAATTCCTTTAAAATGGGTGTGTGCCTTTCTTCCTTCCTCCATTTTATTTAGAACACATGTAGTAATTAGAGCTCCAGAGTCTCAGACCATGAGAACTGGAACCATATTATAGGATTGAGAGATCTCTGATCTGGAAGCAATTGGTGTTCCCGAAGACTCGAGTATAGCTATTACCCCAGCCCTCTGGATTTACTCTTTGTGAAAGGAAAATAACTGTTACCTTGTATGTCTAGTTCCATTTTGGGTATATCTTTTTTATGTAGTTGAACCTATTATAAATAATGCAAATTTATTTGATATCCCTTTTAGTGTTGAGATATCTGAAGCATCCATTGTTCAAACAAATCTCTCCCAAATGTACATCTATTTCAGGCTTGTACTCTATTTTCTCGCCTAGCTCCTCTTTGGTAGGGAAGCTTCCCTACACCTTTCTCTAAAATCTTGTTTCTATACATTTAGAAAACATTTTAGAGCACAGAGTTTCTCTGTTGTTAGTATTGAGACTATGCTTCTTTAAAATTTGCTGACTGCTAACTGTTTCTTAGAGAGATATTTCAGTCTGCTTTTTGGAATCTGACTTCTCCTCCTTTGTAAATTTTATTGGGCTCCAGTCATCATGTTGATCAAGCAACAATCAAAGCATCTCCCCTTTTCCTAATACCCTCTTTTGTAAAAGAGTTCTGTTCAGAAAAGTATTGAACATAAGGAAATGCAGAGAGAATTAGATAATAAACCTCTTTGTATCTGTCACACTGCTTCAATATTTATCACTATTTGTTCATCTTGTTTCATCTATCTCCCCTATTTTTTTTAACTTACAGAAGTATTATAAATTAAATATCAGAAATCATTTTATTCCTGGATATCCTTTCCTACATTTTTTATCTGGTCTTCTTTTTTCTTTCTTTCTTTTTTTTTTTGCAATGTATCCTGCAACCAGTGTGGTTCATTTGACTTTTGGGGATGATGAAAATAATCTATACCCATGCTGTCCAGTACAATAGTCATAGGTTTTTTTTTTTTTTTTTT
>NW_007226964.1:0-555 GCF_000164805.1 Carlito syrichta
AAGAGTTTCGGAGAACCCCTGCAGGACAGCAAATGAGAAGACCAACTCCTAGATACATAGTAATTTGCCTAAACAACGTAGGTATAAAAAAAAAATCCTAAAAGCAATAAAAGAAAAAGGTCAGACTACCTACTGGGAAAGACCAATTAGAATAGCAACAGATTTATCTACAGAAACACTACAGGCTAGGAGAATTTGAAGCCCAATCTTCAAATTCTCAAAGATAAACAATTTCAACCAAGAATAACCAACCCAGCTAAGCTAAGCTTCATCAGTGAAGGAAAATTAAAATCTTTCTCAGACATTCAATCCCTAAGAAATTATGCTACCTCTAGACCAGCTCTACAAGAAACACTTAAGAAAGTATTAAACACAGAATAAATGGAAAAAAGAATGACAATGTTCTTCACAAGAGTACAGGAAAAAGATTGAAAACACACCTGAATCAACCCAAGAATCAAAAGAAAGACAACAAGCAAACAGGGACAACAACAACTCTGTAAGAATCTTACGACATAAATTTCCACATTTCAATAATTAGCCTGACTATGAATG
>NW_007226965.1:0-646 GCF_000164805.1 Carlito syrichta
AAAAAAAAAATCCTAAAAGCAATAAAAGAAAAAGGTCAGACTACCTACTGGGAAAGACCAATTAGAATAGCAGCAGATTTATCTACAGAAACACTACAGGCTAGGAGAATTTGAAGCCCAATCTTCAAATTCTCAAAGATAAACAATTTCAACCAAGAATAACCAACCCAGCTAAGCTAAGCTTCATCAGTGAAGGAAAATTAAAATCTTTCTCAGACATTCAATCCCTAAGAAATTATGCTACCTCTAGACCAGCTCTACAAGAAACACTTAAGAAAGTATTAAACACAGAATAAATGGAAAAAAGAATGACAATGTTCTTCACAAGAGTACAGGAAAAAGATTGAAAACACACCTGAATCAACCCAAGAATCAAAAGAAAGACAACAAGCAAACAGGGACAACAACAACTCTGTAAGAATCTTACGACATAAATTTCCACATTTCAATAATTAGCCTGACTATGAATGGACTAAATGCACCACTGAAAAGACATAGAATGAAAAAAATGAATAAAACATCATGAGACAACAATATATTGCCTCCAAGAGTCTTGCCTCACCAGAAAAGATACTCACAGACTCAAAGTAAGAGGATGGGAAGCCAAGTTTCAAGTGAACAGAACAAAAGTGAAAGCAGGATTTGG
>NW_007226966.1:0-740 GCF_000164805.1 Carlito syrichta
CAAGACCAATTAGAATAGCAGCAGATTTATCTACAGAAACACTACAGGCTAGGAGAATTTGAAGCCCAATCTTCAAATTCTCAAAGATAAACAATTTCAACCAAGAATAACCAACCCAGCTAAGCTAAGCTTCATCAGTGAAGGAAAATTAAAATCTTTCTCAGACATTCAATCCCTAAGAAATTATGCTACCTCTAGACCAGCTCTACAAGAAACACTTAAGAAAGTATTAAACACAGAATAAATGGAAAAAAGAATGACAATGTTCTTCACAAGAGTACAGGAAAAAGATTGAAAACACACCTGAATCAACCCAAGAATCAAAAGAAAGACAACAAGCAAACAGGGACAACAACAACTCTGTAAGAATCTTACGACATAAATTTCCACATTTCAATAATTAGCCTGACTATGAATGGACTAAATGCACCACTGAAAAGACATAGAATGAAAAAAATGAATAAAACATCATGAGACAACAATATATTGCCTCCAAGAGTCTTGCCTCACCAGAAAAGATACTCACAGACTCAAAGTAAGAGGATGGGAAGCCAAGTTTCAAGTGAACAGAACAAAAGTGAAAGCAGGATTTGTGATCTTAATATCAGACAAAATATCCTTTAAGCTATCAAAAATTAAAAAAGAAACAGAACGTCACTATATAATGATAAAGTTTCAATCCATAAACAAGAATATCCATCCTAAACATATATGCACCCAACATAAGAGCACCAACTTTC
>NW_007226967.1:0-805 GCF_000164805.1 Carlito syrichta
GGCTAGGAGAATTTGAAGCCCAATCTTCAAATTCTCAAAGATAAACAAATTCAACCAAGAATAACCAACCCAGCTAAGCTAAGCTTCATCAGTGAAGGAAAATTAAAATCTTTCTCAGACATTCAATCCCTAAGAAATTATGCTACCTCTAGACCAGCTCTACAAGAAACACTTAAGAAAGTATTAAACACAGAATAAATGGAAAAAAGAATGACAATGTTCTTCACAAGAGTACAGGAAAAAGATTGAAAACACACCTGAATCAACCCAAGAATCAAAAGAAAGACAACAAGCAAACAGGGACAACAACAACTCTGTAAGAATCTTACGACATAAATTTCCACATTTCAATAATTAGCCTGACTATGAATGGACTAAATGCACCACTGAAAAGACATAGAATGAAAAAAATGAATAAAACATCATGAGACAACAATATATTGCCTCCAAGAGTCTTGCCTCACCAGAAAAGATACTCACAGACTCAAAGTAAGAGGATGGGAAGCCAAGTTTCAAGTGAACAGAACAAAAGTGAAAGCAGGATTTGTGATCTTAATATCAGACAAAATATCCTTTAAGCTATCAAAAATTAAAAAAGAAACAGAACGTCACTATATAATGATAAAAGTTTCAATCCATAAACAAGAAATATCCATCCTAAACATATATGCACCCAACATAAGAGCACCAACTTTCATAAAACAGCTTCTAGGCAAACTTTAAAAAGATATTTAATCTAATACTATCATAGTTGGGGACATTAATACCCCACTCACAACCCTAGGCAGATCATCAAGACAAAAAT
>NW_007226968.1:0-1130 GCF_000164805.1 Carlito syrichta
TTCCAGAAGCAAAACCTCAATTTCTCAACCAACTCATTTTTGACAAAGACTCCAACAATGCCTAAAATGACCACTGTGGAAAGGAGAAACTATTCAGTAAATAGTGCTGGGAAAATTGGCCACATGCGGAAGATAGAAGCAGGATCCCTACCTTTCCCCATACACAAAAATCAACTCTAAATGGATCGAAGATCTAAATGTAAAACCTCAAACTATAAGAACCTTAGAAAGTACAGGAGACACTGTTATGGAAGTTGGAAATGGCAACTGATTTCTGATCAAAACCTGAAAACCCATGCCATAGGTGATAAGACAGACAAGCGGAACCTCATCAAAGTGAAAAGCTTCTGGAAAGAAAGAGAAACCATCAAGAGAGTAGGGAGACAACACATAGAATACGAAAAAAATATTTGCCAACTTTATATCTAACAAAGAGGCCTAACATCTGAGATCTACAAGGAGCTCAAAATTGCTGAAAGAAAAAAACAAATAGTCCAATTAAAAAGTGGACAAAAGACATGAATAGACACTTCTCAAAAGAGGATATATGGGCACCCAACAGACATGAAAAAGTGCTCACCCTCACTAATCATCAGAGAAATGCAAATCAAAACCACATCGAGATATCACATAATCCCAATAAGAATGGCAATCATTAATAAAACAAACAACAACAGATGCTGGTGAATATGTAGGAAAAAAAGGAACACTTCTACATTGCCGGTGGAAATGCAAACTATTGCATCCTCTCTGGAAAAGAGCCTGAAAGAACTAGAAATTGACCTTCCATATGACCCAGCAATCCTCCTATTGGCACTATATCCAGAGGAACTCAAATCATTCTCCAAAAAAGATACCTGCACATGTATGTTTATTGTAGCACTATTCACAATAGCAAAAACATAGAACCATCCATGCTGCCTGTCGAAACTAGACTAGGTAAAAATAATGTGACACATGTGCACAATAGAATATTATGCAACCATAAAGAAAGACAAGCATATAAACTTTGCAGCAACTTGGATGGATTTAGAGTTCATCATACCCCGTGATCTATCACATAGACAGAAAACTGAGTACCACATGTTCTCACTCATAAGCGGACCTTGAATAATTATCATAATACTATA
>NW_007226969.1:0-2047 GCF_000164805.1 Carlito syrichta
ACTACTCTACTATCAATATAAATGTATCCCCATTAGTAGGAGAATTTCTTCTAAGCCTATATCTGGAATTGTGTGACTCAATTGTATTTCTTTCTCTTCCTTGGCTACCCAGAAGCTCCCAGTCAAATGTGGTGCTCAAGAGAAATAATTCATCCCTTTTGACTGGCAAATTTGAGTCCTCACCTTTTCATTGCCTCTATTTCTTTTCTTTTTCTTTTAAGTCTCCACATTATTTGGAAAATATTCGGGATATAATCAAACACAAAGAAAAGCTAGTGATAGGCAAACCCCTTTTGCAATGTTATACTTTTCATTTGAAATCCTTCAAATTTAATATCAGTTTCAATTTTAACAACAACAACAAAAAGGCTCACTAGTCAGACACACTTTTCACTTACCTGCACTATTCTCTTCCGACATTACAGTGTGACAGAGAGCAAGTAACCTAAGGAATTCATGCACTTTGGGATCCCCCAGTTTAATGGATTCCATCAGACTGTGATCAAAGAACTGAAATGTTTTATCTGCTTGGGATTTGACTGAGAAATTCACAGGTTCTTTTTTCTGTGGGAGAACAACAACAACAAAAGAACTGTAGACTTCATTCCAACAATAATCTTTTAAAACTCAAAAACACTTACTCTGAGTATTTTTAGTGCTTGTATGATTTAGCAGCCTCAAATGTCTGGCACTAAAATGGCTGTTTCATCATTAATCTTCTCATTTCAGAGCCATGAACAAAAGGAGTGAACTTTCCAAAAGTATATGGGGAAGAAAAATCTCTGATAGCTGCACAGATCCTCAATTGCTTATCACAACTCCAAACTACAAAAAAAGCCCAGAAAACCGAGATTTTTCAAAACCTGCTTGATGGTAAAACCTGACCTGACTTGAACTCATTTTGGCAGCAATATCTGATCTGGACTTGTATGTGTCTAAATATAGTAAAGTCTATTTAATATTTAATACCTGCAAATTAATACTTCCCAATGTAAAAAATATTAATGTGTTTGATTACAGAGTGTTTTCCCAAATCTCACTGGAGATACTACATAAAATAATGGCAGATACACTATATTATCTTTCTACAATCAGAAAATTCTGAATTTTGAAACACATCTGGCTCCAAAGTTTTGAACAAGGGTCTGCAAACCTATATCTATTTCAGGAGCAAGCTTTTGGAAGGTTTTATGCTGCATATTTACATATAAGCACTTACCCACTACAGAGCCTACATTGCTTCCCCAGGATTATCGCTAGAGTTTTGGTTTTTTTTCCTGTAGACTCCACTAATTTTGGCAATTGATTCTAAAGTTAGAAAAGCAGATGCTCTTATAGCTGCTTTTTAAAAGAGAAACAATGCTATGGGCAATTTACATTATCCACTACAAGTCAAAGATCTTGTTAATACCTAAAGTAAAATTGAAGTCAAGTATAGGTCCCTTGTTACTTGAAACCAGATTTATTCTCAAATAATACTGAATTTAAAAAAATTATATAAAGGGATATTTATTATTATCTTTACAATGGGCTAAATGCCATGCTAGCAGTTTTATATGAATTATCACATATAATCTTCCTAACAACCATGTGTAGTAGTTACAATATTATTAACCCCATTTTACAGATGAGAATCTGAGTATTGCCAAGGCCACTCATATAAGAAGTGGCAGAGCCAGGACTCAAACTTAGCCAAAAATCCATGCTTCAAATACTTTGCCATGGCAATTTCCTAGTCTAACTCTTGATTATTTCCCTACTCTCTCACTAATTTAATAATGGATACCAAAAAAATAATAATAAAGGATACCATTTATCAAATGTTATAGCATACCAGTTTTCTTATCTAAGAGTAATATTATCAATCAAGTCAGTATATGTTGATGATTATAAGATCAAATAGTACACTGAGGCTTATCAAGTAAAACAGACACTTCATCTCCCATCCCCATCACCACAGCCCCAGTCCCACTCCTCAGATGTTCTAACTCTTCAAAACTGTTCTGAAACTTCTTGAGAAGGTATATTAGATGGCTACTTCCAAAAC
>NW_007226970.1:0-695 GCF_000164805.1 Carlito syrichta
GTACTTGCTTTTCATCTGCCTTTTCTCTTTTACTCCAAGTGCTCATCATTTGTCATTTAGAATACTGGCATACTATTAAAAAATCTCGACCCATGCCCTGGTTTTGTGCATCTCTAATTTAGTGTCTGTGGCAAGAGTTCACAGTGTACAGTTGAAAGAGAGGGGTAAAAAATCATGACTGATCCCTTTCAGATGTTTCCTCTTGGCTCTACATGGCATCAGTATAAACCCCATTTTCCTAAACTCTGTTCTAAAATGCATAGAGGACTAGCATATCCAAAATTATTTCTCCTAAAAATAAAACAAAGAAATATTCACAGGGTATAAGGCTAAATCATTCGGTATTTTTGTTCACTCTTCCATAAAGCAGAAGAAATTAAAGTTTATGACTACATATGAAAAAGTTTGTGTACTGAGCAAGTAATTCACCTCAGTAAAAATATCTGATTCATTTTATATGGTGCTTTTTATTTGGAATAGTATAGATGCCTCTTAAAAACAATACATGTATAGCAATATTTTAAATTCTTAGGTAGGATTAACCTATCAATTGGCCCTTTCTCAGGTAAGATTTAGATCACTACACCTGTCAAAGGAAGACAATGGAGTTTTGAATCTGTGATTATTTATAAGCACTTACAGCTTTTTCCAAAACCAAGTCAGTTTCCATGGAAACAGGAATTATCTGTTGAAGG
>NW_007226971.1:0-738 GCF_000164805.1 Carlito syrichta
GACTAGCATATCCAAAATTATTTCTCCTAAAAATAAAACAAAGAAATATTCACAGGGTATAAGGCTAAATCATTCGGTATTTTTGTTCACTCTTCCATAAAGCAGAAGAAATTAAAGTTTATGACTACATATGAAAAAGTTTGTGTACTGAGCAAGTAATTCACCTCAGTAAAAATATCTGATTCATTTTATATGGTGCTTTTTATTTGGAATAGTATAGATGCCTCTTAAAAACAATACATGTATAGCAATATTTTAAATTCTTAGGTAGGATTAACCTATCAATTGGCCCTTTCTCAGGTAAGATTTAGATCACTACACCTGTCAAAGGAAGACAATGGAGTTTTGAATCTGTGATTATTTATAAGCACTTACAGCTTTTTCCAAAACCAAGTCAGTTTCCATGGAAACAGGAATTATCTGTTGAAGGCTGACCTTTCCTTTGCACAGTTTGACAGCAATGTGTGCACTGTTTTAGAAAGCACATATAACCCAGAGAACCTTTAAAAAGATATACAAAATGGAATGTAGTTGACATGCTAAGCTTTAAAAATGTAGCTAAGAATTTTTTTTGTACATGTCACTTTTGATTCCCTTAAGAGCACGTCATAGCCAGGCTCGGTGGCTCAGCCTGTAATCCCGCACCTTTGGGAGGCTGACGTGAGTGGATTGCCTGAGCCCGCAGGTTCGAGAACTGCCTGGGCAGGTGAGACCTCGTTTCTACAATAAATCAAAAAA
>NW_007226972.1:0-692 GCF_000164805.1 Carlito syrichta
TGATTCTAGAGCCAAGGCTATCCAGAAAATCTATGGGAATCTAGCCACCTCCCTTCTACTCATCCCTCTACTCTGCAGGTAACAACCACATTCATTCTGGATGGTCCTTCCTGCATTTCTTTTGAACAAATGAACAGAAACAGATGCATTTTCCTGTATACCCCTTCTTTTTTTTTTTATTTTTACTTGAAAGGTAGTGTCTTATAATGTCTTGCACTCAGCCTTTTTTCAGTTGGCAATGTATCCTGGAGATTACACTCATTGAAATCTTCCTCATTCTTTTTTTTTTTACAGCCGTATACTACTCCATTGTGCGGCTGCACCATAGATTATCCAGCCTAAATATGGGCACTGAGGTTGTTCAATATTTTGCAGTTACAAACAATAATGTAATAAATAGCATGTACATATATATGCAGATATATGTTGTGATTGGAGGTGTATCTTTGGGGTGAAGTTCTAGAAATGGGGTTGCTGGTTCAGAAGGTCAATGCCGATGTAGTTTTATAAAGTATTGCCACACTTCCTTCCAGAAGAGTTTCTCCAGCATGCATCCCCACCAGCAGCACGTGAGGGCTCCTGTTCCCCCACTGTCTTGCCAGCAGAAAGTGTAGCCATACTCTAATTTTTGATAGCTGAGAAATGGAACCTCTCCAAACTCAGACTCTGTCCCCTTAATTCAGCAGGATTGC
>NW_007226973.1:0-615 GCF_000164805.1 Carlito syrichta
TTTCTGGATGGTCCTTCCTGCATTTCTTTTGAACAAATGAACAGAAACAGATGCATTTTCCTGTATACCCCTTCTTTTTTTTTTTATTTTTACTTGAAAGGTAGTGTCTTATAATGTCTTGCACTCAGCCTTTTTTCAGTTGGCAATGTATCCTGGAGATTACACTCATTGAAATCTTCCTCATTCTTTTTTTTTTTACAGCCGTATACTACTCCATTGTGCGGCTGCACTATAGATTATCCAGCCTAAATATGGGCACTGAGGTTGTTCAATATTTTGCAGTTACAAACAATAATGTAATAAATAGCATGAACATATATATGCAGATATATGTTGTGATTGGAGGTGTATCTTTGGGGTGAAGTTCTAGAAATGGGGTTGCTGGTTCAGAAGGTCAATGCCGATGTAGTTTTATAAAGTATTGCCACACTTCCTTCCAGAAGAGTTTCTCCAGCATGCATCCCCACCAGCAGCACGTGAGGGCTCCTGTTCCCCCACTGTCTTGCCAGCAGAAAGTGTAGCCATACACTAATTTTTGATAGCTGAAAAATGGAACCTCTCCAAACTCAGACTCTGTCCCCTTAATTCAGCAGGATTGCCACGACACTGCCCTGG
>NW_007226974.1:0-757 GCF_000164805.1 Carlito syrichta
GGAAGTATTTCTAGGAAAACTTCATTAAACTGCAAGGAACAGATGGAAAAATATGGAAAGCCTTCTAACCTATTCATAAAGGCTACCAGACCCTGCTACAAAGAGAGTGCACCGGTGAAAGTCTAGTCAGAAGACACAAAGACACAAACCCTGTCAGTTATTGAGAAACAGCAAAGAAATGGAAAGGCCTGGTAACTAGACAGACCGTTTTTACCTAGGTAACTGAAAGGACAGAAAAAGAACTCTTAAGTTATCGCCATGATGGCAGCTGCAGAGAGCAGCCTTCCCTTGAGAGGGGAAGAAGAAAAGGGAAGAGGTTGTATTGACGGACATACAGAGGGTTTGTGGAAGGCCCAGTGTTCTGAAGCCTGGATCTGCAGCCCTGCATGTGGTGGGAGGGAGGGCCTGGTGAGGCTGTCTCTGCAAGGCCTGGTGGGCTGGTGCTGCGGGCGGACGCACCCACGCGGGCAGAGAAGCACCCAGAGCCAACATGCACAGGAGCAGGCACCCAGGGGGCCTGGCAGCCGTCAGGACCAGCGAGTCCTTCCTCTTGGAGCTTTGCAGTCTTCTCTGCCAGTCAGAGTCTGGTCAGAAGCCAGCTGGCAAGACAGACATATGGTCTGCAGAGTTCAGCCTTGGCATCACAAAGCAGAGCCTGGAAGGGTCGGCTTGAGCCAAGAGGCAGAACTTTGTCACTGGCAGAGAGAGCACATGCAAAGGAGAGTGCATGTCATCCGTTTATAAATGGATGGAAAAA
>NW_007226975.1:0-826 GCF_000164805.1 Carlito syrichta
TAAAAATTATTTTAAAACTTTTTCTTACTGAAATAAAATCAGGTACTAGTTGTAGTTGTGGGTTGGTGTGTTCACTGAGGAAGACTATGCCAAGTTCAGGGAAAGCTAAGCACTGACTTCTAGAAGGCCACAGATTTTAGGAGATGGGGGGAAATGAAGATTTTATACTCCCCCCCCCAAGCCATATACAGGGAGGCACCTAATTACTACTAAATAAGATATTGGGTTAAGGTACCATAGATCAGATGTACCAGCCAGAATATGCCACCTGAGTCTGTTCTTCCTACACAATTTTTCTAGTTTGGCAAACACAACACAGTCATTCCTCTGGATCTTTTTCTGGTTCCTTCTTTCAGCCCTTCATGTATTAAAGATTTAAAATATGTATTTAGCACCTATGATATGCAGGTTTTGGTCATAAGATAATAATAGCTAATGCTATGTGTGAGACACTGTCTAAACATTTAACATATTTTATCCTATGACAACACTATCAGGTTGGCACTATTATTAAGTTCCATTTTCTAGTGCATAAAGCCAACACACAGGGAGGTTCAATCACTTGTGCAAAGTCATCCAGATAGTGAGTGGCAGAGGTGGTTTCAAACACAAATAGTTGGCCTCTGGAATCTGGCTATCGGCCACTGATCCCCCTCTTTCCCTGATTCTCATGTGTCAGAAGAGCAGCCTGATCAGTGAGTGGGTGTGAACATCCACCACTCCGCAATCAACAGAGGGGAAAAAGGAAAGAGAATTATTAAAGACTCAGGATGGATTTTGCAGGGTTTTATAGAGCCCTACCCAGTCTTGTCGGAAGGAAGAAAAA
>NW_007226976.1:0-815 GCF_000164805.1 Carlito syrichta
CCAGCTGGAGAGAAGAGAGAGGAGATAAATGGGCCTGGATTGTAGTGTCTGTATACATTTTTCATCGTACCAGTGTTACTTTTACTTTATTAAGAGGCATAAAAAGAGCATTCATTAGGAATAAGAGGAAAAAAGGGCAATAGCCATATGTGGTGAACTGTTCCAAGACAGATGTGATTAATGTTTCATACTTTAAAACTACTGATTGCATTGTCACCTGGTAGGAAGTATATATGTAAGAAAAAAATATGTTCTTTTTTCATTGATTGCTTATTTAGAACACTAAAAAGACTCTTTGATTCCATGCATAGCTGCCCAGACTTTGTTGTACAAGTAGAAACAGGTTAGGTGGGTTTTGTGCAAGGAATGTCTCTAATGAAACTTTTTTGTGTATGACAGTGGGATAGGTCTGATGAGATACTTGCCTTACATTTTGTATAAGCAAAACTTGTGAAATAAGTTTTGCTAATTCTTTGTACATGGTTTCCCCTTGCCAGAATGGGAACACCGCCCTTGGCATTGCCCGACGCCTTGGCTACATCTCGGTGGTGGACACACTGAAGGTAGTGACTGAAGAGACTATGACCACAACTGTAAGTAATGGATGCAGAACCTTACCGTCCTGAGAGCCAGCTCTCAGTCAGTTTTCTTGGGCTTTTCTAAGATGAACCTTTTTTTCCCGCCATTCATAAATTAAGTGCTGTGTTTCAAGATGTGGTCACGTTTTTGTTGGTAGGATAGCAAAAACTTCTCATTTCTGATAGGAATAAAAATTCCAAACGCTAAGAATACCTATTCAGAAGTTATAGCAAACA
>NW_007226977.1:0-1253 GCF_000164805.1 Carlito syrichta
TCTCCATTCCATACTTCTCCATTCCTCTCCATTCCATTCCTCTCCATTCCATTCCATTCCTTCCCATTCCATTACTCTCCCATTTTTATCCATTCCTTTCCATTCCTCTCCATTCCTTTACTCTCCATTCCATCTTCTCAATTCCATTCCATTCCTCTCCATTCCATTCCTTTTCACTATGTTCGATTGGATTCAATTTGATTCCATTCCATTCAATTCCTCTCCATTCTATTCCATCTCTTTCCAATCTATTCCATCCCTTTCCATTTAATTCTATTCCATCCATTCCTCTCCCTTCCTTTCCTCTCCATTCAATTGCATTCCATTCATCTCTATTCCATTCCATTCCATTCCATTCCTCTCCTTTTTATTCCACTCCATTCTATTCCACTCCATTCCATTCCACTGCATTCCACTGCTTTCTATTTCACTCCATTCCATTCCATTACGCTCCATTCCATTCCTCTTTGTTCCAATCCTCTCCGCTCCATTCTATTCCTCTTTGTTCCAATCCTCTCCATTCCTTTCCATTCCTCTCCATTCCATTCCTCTCCTTACCTTTCCATTCCATTCCATTCCTATCCATTCTATTCCATTCCTTTCCATTCCTTTCCTATTTTTTCCATTCCATCCATTCCTCTCCATTCCTTTCCTCTTCATTCCTTTGCATTCAATTATTCTCCATTCCATTATATTCCATATCATTCCATTCCTCTCCATTCATTCCACTCAAACCCATTCCACTCCATTCCTTTCCTTTCCATTCCACTTCATTCCATTTCTCTCCATTCCATTCCTCTTCGTTCCATTCCTCTCCATTCCATTCCATTCCTCTTCATACCATTCCTCTCCTTTCCTTTACATTCAATTCCATTCCTCTACAATACTTTCCATTCCTCTAAATTTCATTCTTTTCCATTTCACTGCATTCCAATTCATTCCACTCCACTCCTGTCCATTCCACTCCATTCCATTCCATTCCTCTACATACCATTCCATTCCATTCCATTCCATTTACCCTGTTCAATTTCTCTCCATTTCACTCCTTTCGATTCCATTCGCATTTCATTTCAAACCTCTCCGTTCCATTCCCTTCCTCTCCATTCCGTTCCATTCCATTACTCTCCATTCCATTCCATTGCATTGAATTCTCCCTATTCCATTCCGTTCCATTACACTACATTCCAGTTCATTCCTCACCATTTCATTCCATTTTTCTACATTCCTTTCCATTCCATACTATTCCATTCCTC
>NW_007226978.1:0-302 GCF_000164805.1 Carlito syrichta
AATCCATACCATTCCTCTCCAATCCACTCCATTCCATTCCACTCCATTCCATTCCATTCCATTCCCCTAATTTCCATTCCTCTACATTCTTTTCCGTTCCATTCCATTCCACTCCATTCCATTCCACTCCATTCCATACCTATCCATTCCATTGCTCTCCATTCCATTCAAATCCAATCCTCTCCATTCCATTCCTTTATTGGATACGATTCGATTCCATTCCATTCCATTCCAATCCTCTCCATTCCATTCCTCTCCATTCCATTACATTCCTTACCGTTCCAACTTTCCAATCCATTCCT